>NW_019154094.1:38657555-38768500 GCF_002288905.1 Enhydra lutris kenyoni | reverse complement strand
GACAAAGAGGCAGGCGGAGAGGGAGAGAGGGAAGCAGGCTCCCTACTGAGCAGAGAGCCCGATGCGGGACTCGATCCCAGGACCCTGAGATCATGACCTGAGCCGAAAGCAGCGGCTTAACCCACTGAGCCACCCAGGCGCCCCCCATTCATTGTTTTTTGAATGAATACATTACTGGGAATATATTTACTAAAAATAAAGCTGAACAAATATTTTTGCTAGGCTTGTAAAACACCCCCCCCCTTGTTCCCTGTAAGTTTCCACATTGCCTTCTAAAAACCAGAACAAGACAACATACATTTAAAAATAATCTCTCACCATCGGTCATTTTAAAGTAGACCAGAGTGACCCACACCAACTCCACCACTGTCGGCTACCTGATTAGAAAAGACAAATGTAGGGGCGCCTGGGTGGCTCAGTGGGTTAAAGCCTCTGCCTTCGGCTCAGGTCATGATCCCAGGGTCCTGGGATCGAGCCCCACATTGGGCTCTCTGCTCAGCGGGGAGCCTGCTTCCTCCTCTCTCTCTGCCTGTCTCTCTGCCTGCTTGTGATCTCTGTCTGTCAAATAAATAAATAAATAAACCTTAAAAAAAAAAAAAGAAAAGAAAAGAAAAGACAAATGTACACACACCCACATGCATGTTCTCCAGAAAAGAAACCAAGCATGTGGGCCATAGCAGCTGTCTGCACTATGCTTAGCAAACAGATCATCTTTGAAAACACGTTTCGTCATGTAAATAGATTTACAGGTAATCATGCACAGTTTTCATAGAAAGACTTCCTTTCTCAGTAGAGACAAGAACATACAAATAAATAAAAATTAGATTGTTTCTTACCTTTTAGAAAGCAGGCAAAAGCTATACTGTTGGTGGGATAGTGTACCAAGTAACAGACTTTTGTACACTCTTTCTTACTGGTGGTATACAGTCTACAGGAAAAGTAAATATATAGGTATGTATAAAATAAATGTACACACAATATTCCTTTATTTTATTTTTTCCCTTTTGGAGAAGAGGCTGCGATAGAGACCATAGACATTATGCTCACTCTTTCAGTGCATTCAATAGCCTTTGGTAGACCAGTTCACCACAATTCAGGTACCTCTGAACATGGGAGTCTTGATTTAAGGCAATCGGGTTTTAGTTGCTTGAGCTGTAGCAGTTGAGGGAACCAGGTCCCAAGTAAGTTATCTATCTGGTCAGAACTTTCCTTTCTTCCTTTTGCCCCCGCCCTTTCCCCCCTCCTTAGCCTAGTCCAGCCATGCTGACCAGCCTGCATGGTTAGTCTGGCAGGATGAAACGAATAGCATAATGTTGAGAATGTTAGAGATCCAAATAAATGAAGAAGCAAAACAAAACAAAAACTATAACAAATTAACACAGCACAGGAGCGTGTTCCAGAGTTTTCTAGGCACTATGACTTATGTAGATTTGGTAACTACATCCATTTTCCAGAAATATATATATATATATTTTTTTAATCAAATGTCTTCTTATGTTAACAGTTCAACTATTTTATGTAATAATTACCTTCTTTGAGAACAGCACAAGTTTTCATGTATGTTTTCCTTATAGTAGGTGTAAAAATGATAGTAAAAAATGAAAAAAAAAACACCCCAGCATCAGAATACAAACTTATATTTAAAATAACTTATTTTAGATTTTCTATTTTAGGTACAAATTATTCTTCTAAACTATGCTTCATCATACAGTGTACTCACAGGTCTAGTGTAGGTCTAGCCTCTGTGTCAGTCAGTTAATCATACATTCCCACATCCTAGAAAGGGGGACCCAAGCTGTCCACCTGCCTGACATCTCTAGTTGCTACTGACCTTTCAGAGTCTAAGCTATCTGCCACCCATGCAGGTATTTGAGGACTTTGTCTGCACTACCTGGGGACATTGGCTTAGAAAATGGATGGTAGTTTAGGACAAAGGTAGCTTAGGGCTACTCATCGCTATGCACTGCGATTCTTTACAAGGAGAGCATCTGGCCTGAAGATAATTCAAAGAGTATCTTCTGTTTCTAACCAGTCCAGCTGAGGAAGGCAGCAGTTTTTATCCACCCATCCCAATAAAGACATACTGCCTCAGTTAATACCGTTCATCCAACTGCAAAAGGGTCCTAGCAGCCATCGATAAACCATGTCCCAAGCACAACAGGTCCTCTTATTTATTTGGCATCTACACGTTTGCCATGAACAGACAGCTACCAAGTCAGCAATAGAAAGTGTGGGGAAATGTGCTGAATTCAGGATGCAGATGCGAGAACCAGAGCTCAAGGTGCCCTTCTTTTTAGAAAGGAATGTTGAGAAGGCATCATGGTGGCTAGATCTAAAGCTGTCTGAAGTAGGTCAGGCTCTTCTGACCCTCTAGCAATAGAAATCTTGTTTGTATACATAATAATTCAACAAGTAGCTGAGCTAAGCCCTTAGACATCCTACTGTTTTTCAATCCCGATACAGAAGGCAACTAGCACTTGCCCAATGCTGAATATCTAACGCCAGTAGTAGTAGTGTACAGATACGTTAAAATTTTAAGATTTACTTTTTGTGCATTCCACACAGAAGTTTTTCTTTTAAGCAATGACATTTTGACAGAAGAAGCAACCTAAGAGGAAAACTGAGCTTCCTGGGGGAAAACTCAGGCAGTGTTGGGGCAGTTGTAATTTTTGCCCATAGTAAGCCAACAAGCAAATTCGTTGTTATGTGGACATGTAGTTGCAGTAGATGAGTAGAAGCGTGCATGCACCAGATGGCAAGCTGCAATGATGGAGCAGAGCTGTTAAAAACGAGAACACTAAAGGTTGAAATACATTGAGACTAAGTGTTTAGAGCAACAACGAATAAGGGGACACTGGTGTTTCATTATTTACTTCGAGCTCATCCTATAAACCCAACTTTCTCTCAGATACCCTCCCTCAGAGAATAGTGTACAGAATTTTCCCTTTGGAAAGACACATTGCTTTTTCGAGTACATGGTGTGTGCTTTTGTTTCTTTTTTCACCAGACAGCTTAATTTCAGCAAATAATTCCTCTGTCTCTGCTACCGAAGTTCAGGAATTTGAGAATACTTGAGCCATATTTGATATTAATAGAATATAGTAATATTCCCTCACATCAGGTAGTCTTACTGTTTATTTTCATGAATTGAATTTTTCATTACTGCTTTTTGCCTATATGCATACAGTTTTGCATTACTCAGGACTGATTTTCTGAATAAAATGACTATCTAGGATACCACTATTTCTGGATTAGATGCTCTTCTGGATCATTTGAAAATAACTACTTGTATTTTTGTCTCATCTCAAATGTTTCATCCCTTTAAGCTGACTTTATCCCCGGTCACCATCACTGCTAAAACGTTGGGAGACATTTCCAATACGTGCCCTAGATAAAATCCTTGCCTGTTAAGACATATTAATTTCTAGAGATGAGCTTTCTCATAGAGTAGCCACAAACACAGATGGCTATTTTGAGTGAAATTATTTAAAATAAACAACACTTTTTCCTCAATTAAGTAACCATATCTCAAGTGCTAACTGGCCACATGTGACTAGAACATTTCTACCACTACAGAAGGTTCTTTTGGGAAGATTTTGTTTGGATAAACTCTTTTGATTTTTGAGGGGGACCTTTGGAAGCTGGGTCAACAGAGACGCCAATGTTTGGAGGTACATGAATCTCCTCCTATGGTTAGGCAAATATCTATTCAAATTACTTGTGGTATTTTAGGGAGTGTCTACACAAAACCAAATGAACTAAGACAATTTTTAAATTGTTTTGGACTGCTTATAAGACAAGGACTCTATTTGATTTCATTTTTCCCCTGAAATGTTTATTTTTGCTCTGTGTAGACACGAAAATATCATTGACAAAACCCAACAAAACTTTTTCATGGGAAGGCACCAAATGAATTCCAAATGGAATAGTTGTCATGACTGGCATAAATGATAAGTTATATAAATTTTTGAGTAAGTAAGATGAGGCCTCTACCTGGGCAGCCTTCTTTGAGCTCAAGTTACAGCTATCTTTATGACAACACAGCAACAATAATACATTTCCCAGCACATTTAACTAAAGAGTCTGAAACACACATCATTATATGCCTTATATGCAACCTAAATCATCAGTTGAGGAAGCCAAAAGAGTAATTTCTATTTTGGAAGTATGATATGACACATTCTAAGGAACAGAACAGCAGAGAGAAGTAGGCGTGGATTTGGGAGTCAGACCTGGGTTTCAGTCCAACCTCCACTGCTAACTAGATGTGTGATTTTGGTAATGGCACTTAATCTCACTAAGCCTGGGTTTCTTCAGTAAAAAGAACAATTCTCGTACAGAGGTACTGTAAGGGTAAGAGATCTTGCACACAAAGCACTTTGGATAATGCTTATTTCAAAGGTTAGCTGATGCAATATTATTAGTAGTATTAGTGTTACTACTAGTACGAGTGTCAGTATTAGTGTTAGTATTAGCATTTTACAACCATTACTGTATCCAAAATAGCTGCCGCAAGGATAGAACATAATCATTAAAATTAATAGTAGTAGAAATGTTGTTTGAAAGCTATTTTTAAGTAGCAAAGTACTGAATTGTCCAAATTCAAAACTTCTAACGTGGTCATTTTTTTTTTCAATATGTACAGACTTTTGACCATATTTTCTGCTTATTAATTTTGGGGCATATCTAGTTAAATTCTGTGCATGCGTATGTGTGCACATGCTCAGATATAAATGTAAAATACTTAATGGAATGTCTTTAGGATAAAGGTTTAATAAAATGCAAGTCTAGCAAGGGGTCTAGAATGAAACACTACAGAAGTATAAATGTGCAGGTATATTTATCAACACAAGTATGCATAAAAATAGATGCTTATGCATATATTTTCATGGAAATGTTTCTTTTTGGGCATCAGCTGCATCTACCTCCATACAGACCTGAACTCTACCATCACATCCACATAACCAATCACATTAAAATGCACTTTTCTGCCTTTTAAGGAATAAAAAAGCACAGTCACAACTGATATATTATTTTCTAGAAGCATAACGTTATGACACACTTATGACATAAATATTAGTATCTCCATTTAAAACACGAAGGTGCTGAGCTTTAGGATAGCTCAGTGATTCTAAAAGCCACACAGCTGGGAAGTGGAGTGGTTGGGATTTGAAACCAGGTCTGTCTCAACCCAGAGCCTCTTCCAACATCATGTCAAATACCACAGGATTCACTCTCCACTTTCCCTCCTCTCAATTCACCATTTGCTCTGAAGACACAAGAGCAGAGGCTATACATTCATTCTGTTTCTCCTTTCTTTCGGTGTGGTCTTTGCCCTTCCTCTTGTCTTGTCCCAGAATCCTTTCTATTAAAAGGTCCAAGTGAAGCCCACAATATTATTAACAAGACTTTGTAACCCTGTCTACATATTCTCAATGAGTTTCACAATATTCACTCAGCCAACTGCTTAGAAATGGAGAGGAGCCAAGATCATGGATCTTAGCACAGTATTTGTCAGGAACAAACTCTGTTGCCTCCTGCTCTTAAAAGATCTCTTTCTTACTTGCAGAGTATAAAGGATTACCTCAGAGTCTTTAGAATAGGGATTCCTTTCTGCTTGGTGAGAAGTCTTTGTCTATGACAAAATGAGTTCATAACTGAAAAATGTCTTGAAGGATTTAATGGATGACCTGAATCCCCCTCTACTTTTTAAAACAAAGTATTATGAACACTTGAATCTGCCACATTGTATTTGGAACTGGTCAACTCATTCCTAGAAAACAAATCCTGGAAGTAGTGTTTTTAATTTAAAATGCACTCTTCTCACCATATTATTAGTAAAATTGACAAGTGGGAATTCTATGTGTTTAACCTCTAGTTAAAGCGGTCTTGTTTTCTTGCATACAAGTGGTATGTGTATGTCCATCTTTTTGGAGTCATTGGCAGGGGTGACTAGAGGCTACCCAGGGGTTGCAGATAAGCAATGTAGCATATCAGATGTGACATTTCACCTTTAATCTCCTCCCTAATATTCTGTCCTTCATGGAATGAAACTCTGCTGCGGTGGCACAGTAAATGTCTTTCCCATGTGGGGATGTCACGACCATGGTGGTCTTCAGCCTGTATACTTGGGTGTTTTCTTGTTTCTAGAAAGCTTGCTTAGTAAAGGATAACTTTCTCTACATTCATGTTCCAGTGTAAAGAAGTTTTGCTTCCTAAGTTATTAAATATTCCAATTTTATTCACTTTGCTACAATTCAATCAGGTGTTAAAGCTTCCCTACTGGGAAGTTGTTCCCCTAACATGAGGAGACCTGGAAAGGTGGGTCACAACCCAACAGGTATGTTTCTGTCAATTGGAGGGTTTGGTACCAATGAGGTTGAAGGAAGGAGGAGATTTCACACTTCAGAAGCAGAGCTTCTAAAAGCTTTTTTCCCACAGGGAGTAAAAGTGAAATCGGGCAAGAATAAGACAAACTCTTAAGAGCAGAGGTTAGCATTCACCCAGAAAATCACTCCATTAAGACAAAAATGGACACCATATCTCTCCAAAGAAAGGCAAACTCATACCACAGTTCCTAGAGCTTCCTGATGTAGGAAGGGAAGTTGAAAGGAAAGGAAAGTTACTTACTGTTTGGGTCTACGTTTTCACAGAGTTCTGTCTTTGCCTCACCGTTGGGTCTGTCACTGGGTTTGTGTGACAGCCGCGATGACATGGTGGCTGCCGTGACTACCGCCTTGAAGCTTCGCTTCCGCTTCTGGACATTGAGTTCAGGGTGGAAAATGATGATGTACACTTTCGGCATGTATAGCATCCCCAGAGCCACTGACGCACTTAGGTTCATGGAGATTGTAAGTGTGGTAGTTTGTATGTAGAGCTAGGAGACACAACACACAAGACACTATTACAAATAAAATGACTGCAAAGGAAGTCTGAATACTTAACACATGACATCAAGAATGACTTTGGCTAGGAGAGAAAGCATAGCCATCTCTAGGGCCTTTTCATTAAGAAAATAAAAAGGAAGTTGGTATAATAACTTGGCACATTTATTGGAGATTTTTTGCGTATATTAATTGATCGAATGCTTTTGGGTGAATCCATGTGCATGCCTGCCCTGGAGAAGTCTCCTACATAGAAGTTCATACTGGTAATCAGAGTTGAAGTACTTTTGATCAGAACAAAGATGTGAAAATCACAGAAATCTGTGATCTTGAGTAAGGGTGGTTATTTTTTATTTTCTATATATGCACAGAAGAATTAATACTACATGATTTCTTGCTACACAAAGACTCTGGCACCTTTGAAAGTTAGGTTAATATATGCCCCTTTTGTTGTATTATTATTATTATTACTATTCACCTTCACCATACCTACAAAGTAGTGAGTTAAGTTGCCCTGAAAAGTAAGTTTTTCTTGCTTAGCTCTGATTTACAAAACACTGACGGCAAGGACCCAAGATCTAGTGATGCTGACTCTTTTATGTTGACAAATTGCTAATAGGGCAAAAACATCCTGACATTTGTGTTATTTGTGGTGTGGATGGTGTCTCCATAACTGTCCTTGTCTCCTTTGGCTCCCTTGAAAAATCAGTAAACAACTATTCACTTATTGTGCAGTGTGTTAAATTACTGCCTTGGTTATAAACTTGAAAAGATGTTGGTGGAAGGGCGTGGGGAATTGTAAGATCAGTAAGGAGAAAACTATAGACAACTTGCCTTGGTCCAGTTGTGTTTATGAAGTGCCCTCTTTTGTGATCTGGAGCCCCACCCTTATATATTTAGATATGTTTGCCTTTTGCATGACTTCTAAAGGTTATATTAAATGTGAGGTGATGGATGCATTAATTAACTTGATGCGGTAATCATTTTTCAAGTATACATATATTAAATCATCACATTGTATGCCTCAAAAAGGATCATGTTGTATGAACCTGAATTTATACAGTTTTTTTTTTTAGTCATACCCTGGTAAAGCAATAAATAAATGAATATATTTGTTCATTCATAAAATTTCAATTATATTAAAAAAATGAATAGATGCCATGGCCTTTTGTGTCAGTGGAAATCCGATGATATATTTATTCAATCATTGTGTTCAATAACTATGTCTTCCCATTGATCAGAGGGTAAAATCCCCATCCTTAATGGAGTCTACAAGGTCCCATGTGGTCTACCCCCTACCAACTTTTTCAGACTAATTTGCCATCACTTTTCCCCCACCCTTCTCCCCAGGCCACCATCCATATGGACAGTCCTTTAGGTCTTGAAGATGTTGTGTTCATTCAGCCACAGAACCTTTAATACATGCAATATTTCTTTACTTTTGTTTTCTTCTGTATGGAATGATTTTCCTCTGCTTCTTAGAAGCAGCCTCAAGTCTAGGCCAGCTTCTTTACTTATACAGAGAACTATTTTCTTTGTACCATTGGCCTCTGCTTGTAATTATATACCCTTTGCTTGTAATTTATATACCCAATTATATGCCCCAATCATTTGACTGGCCATCTCTCTCTGATTAGGCCACGAGTACCATGAAAGCATGAACAAGTGTCTGTGGTATATCATTGTGTCTGCAGTACTGACAAACAGGAGGCACTTAAATAAACATGATAGAGGAGCTCACTTGTTTGTATACTGGGTGTCTTTTACCTACCTGTGATTCAAACAGTCTTTCTCTAAACGAAAAAATTTCATCAGACCTATTGGCTGCCTGGATATTTCTGTATTGTATTTCAAACTGAGGCTCTGGTGAAGAATTAGGAGAGACTTTGCCATCTCATGTGGAAGGAATGTAGTTTTCCAACAAACATTAATTTGAATGTGCATGTCTTTGAATGGTTTTAAGGAGCTGCCAACTGTAAGGCAAGCGGCTAACTGTATAATACATAATGAATGTAAAATAGAAAGACAAAACAATATTGAATTAATGATCCTTTGGTTTTGAATCAGACTGTATTTTAAAAGCTTATCTTTTCCTACTAGAATACTTCTAGACTTTGAATTCCATTCCACCATGCTAACCTACACCATTTATGAAAGGCTTACCATGTTCACAGGCTTTAAGGACCTAGGCAATGTTTCTTCCTTCCTTCATGATCCTTGCTGTCATCTTACTAATGAGGACTTTGCAAATCATGGTTTAGCAATCCAAAAAAGAAAATGATACAATTTAACCTCGGGTTTTGTTCCTGTTTCTCTGTTCATGAGCAAATTTTACAATTGAAGAAATCATCCATAGTTTCTTTAAACATAACTGTAAATTCTATACCTACATAAGCTTCTGTATGGGTGTGTGTCTGTGTGTGTTTACACTTTTTCTTAACAAAGACTACTTAGCAATTTAAGACCTCAAAAGCTATGACGTTCATTTTATGGAGTGTCTGATTTCATTATTCTCAAACTGGAGCTCATTGAGACTCGATATTTTGTGTTGAAAATTTTACCATCTCTGGTGATACTTTAGGAGTATGTGAAAACCAACATGAATGCTGCTGACCAAATTCCCACTCCCACATTTCCTCCTTACACTGCATAATGTTTAAGAATGAGTGAAAGAAGCTAGCCTGAGTTCGATTCCCATTTCCTGGTTCTGTGACCTAGGACAAAAAATTTAGCCTGTCCATGCCTTAGCTTTTGCATCTGTAAATGGGGGTGATAATAACAGTACCTACCTCATAATATCATGTTGACAAATTAGTTTTTGTAAAGTACTTAGGATCAGACCCAGCAATACTATAAAAGTATTTTTAGACAAGTATATACATATAAAGATATGCATGTTTTAGTCTACAGGAATCCCAGAGGTATTGGTCCACAAAGATTCAACTCCACCAACTCCCAAAGAGAGGCCCCAAGTCACTGTCGCTTTGGCCTCTGGTGGGAGGCTCATCTTCTTACTGTGTTTATTCCACCATCAACTTTTAGTACATTCTTTTAATAAATTACAACCTATTTTAGTCTTGAGGCTATTCTTATTTTACCTGCTGCTTACTGTAAAATACATTATCCTGTTTATTTAACTTTGGGTATTTAACAATATGTTATCTTCTTTATAATTTCTTTAGCAAGGTCAAGGCATTGGTGATCACTTTTGGCCCCTTTCATCAAGACATAGAGGCCCTTGACACATAGAGAGATCAAGACTCTCTCCAGGGCTGACATACAACTAAACCTCATTCCATTCTGGCTCTGTGAGGATCGTTCCCAGGGGAGCTAAGTCTCCCCACCTTGGCCAATCCTCAATGACTCAGGCCTGTGGGAAGAATGCAGATTGCCTTGGAAATTCCATGTGTTTTTATAATTAAGCCTTAATTTTATCATCACCCTAAGTGAATTTCCAGAATCTAGTTTCTGCTCCTTGGTTAAATGTGGCTTTTCTTACACCTATCATCTATAATTCAGCTTATATAACCAAACGCATTCAGGCAAGGAATTTACAGTCAAGCCAAGAAAAGTTTTTGCATATATTCTAGAACAGTGGTTATTTTAAAGTCTAATCCCTGGAATTTTGGGCTATAACTCTTCTCTCTGTCCATCAGTTTCCTCATCTGTAGAATGAAGACAATAATTATTACTACCTCATATGGTGGTTTTGAAGATCTAATAAATATATGAAAAATGCTTAGCATAATGCCTAGGAAAAAAGTACCCATGAAACATTAACTACTTACTATTATAACTACTTTTTATTATAACCACTATTTATATTCTGCTTAATATTTATTTAGATTAGGTTGTTGGGGTCTAGATCTCAAGATGAAGGCTCATAACCATTTTCATTTATTTTGAACTTTTTATATCTGTCTTATTAACTAGGTTGTAGTGTCTAAAACACCAGGCCTAGTCATGTCTGGTCTGGTTGAAATGTACCAGCAGGTATATTGTTAGAGTGTATAGGTATATGCTTAATTTAATGCCATGCAAAGCCCACCTGAATCTTTTTCATTTTGGTCTAAATTCATTATCAGGTAAAATGCTAATCTATATTATGCGATGCCATTATTGTTTCAGAAGATGGTGTAGCACTATGGTTACTTGAGTTCTCCTCGTCCAACTTTTTATTGCTAAGATATTAAGAAATTTGAAAAGTGGTCAGATAGTGCTCATGAGCAACTTTGAAATTTGCCAACTCTTCTGTATAAATTTATTTTGAGAGATTTCAAGGCAAGCTATTAAAATTTGTAATAATGACAGGCTTCAAACTTTTAACATCACAGTATTTGAGACACTGTCCAAAGAATAATGAGAAAAAGAAAGTAAAGAAAAAATTTATAGGGCACAGAGACAGATACAAAACTGGATTAGGAAAAACTCACTTTCAGGTTTTTTAGTTCATTGAAATACTCTCATCATTACTACTGATGTCCTTAGAAATATATACTACACAAAGGAACTAATACTATATTTATACTAATGAATTACCAGCTTTATCAGTAAAAATACTTTATTAGAAGAAGAGTCCTAGAACTATCTGATGGTGTCAAACTGTAGACGTAAGATGAACTTACATTTGAGAATGTAATTTCTTCAAATAAGAACTATTTAAAAAGGTGTCAAACCCATGCTGTAAATTCACATTTAGTTCTATTTTCTAGGCAGGCTATGTGAAAGACTTACTTCTCCACTCTTGGTGCTTTCATCCATGTGCTGGTTCTCCATTTTTACTGAGATACTACTAAATGCCTGCACCAGCCCAAACACTAAGTACACCATTGTGAAGACAACAGACATTCTCCCTCCATCAGTTAGCCATAGTCTAATGGCATGAGAAAGCCAATCAAGAATGAACTAATGCACCAACTGTTCACTAAGTCCTTTCCCCACAATGTATATTGTCCCCCATTTTCCCCTCCTCTTGTCCTTTTCTTTGCTGACCTGTTGTGCTTCTGACACCTTGTTTATATTTGATGCATCATCCAGTGGCCCCTTCTACATAAAGCTTTCCCTATGTCTCCAGTCAGGGCAGTTCCCCTGTTGGCCCCTTCATAGGTACAGCTCCAAAGAGCACTTACCCTGGTCTGCTCAGAAAAGTATAGCCAGTTAGTTGTGCTTTAAGCCTTGTTTTGAAAATGCAAATGCATCCCTAACAGATGGATAGGTTAGGAAACAATCTGAGTACAGTACAAAGCTTGTGCATGTATAAATTTTTTCCCCAAGAAACACTAGATGAACACAGTAAACTATATCCAGCTGTACCAAGCCATGCGGGGAACACACAAAAATGCACACACATACACACACACACACACACACCTCAAACATCCTTTTTTGTCCCCTTGCACAATTTTACAATAAATCACAAGCAGCAATGCTTCTGGCACTTCCTTCCACGAGCAAAGTTTACCTCCCTTTTCTTAAGGTAAAATGCCATATTCATTGTAACATTTATGCACTGCTTAGCCATTTAACTTGTATAAAACCATGCCACCATTTTATTAGATTTTTTTAATGTCACTGGTGATGTTTTTGAGTGTTATGTCCCTAACCCAATTTTTTCCCCATAAGTCTTGTATTTTTATTGCACAATTTTGCATAGCATGGTGATTTTTAGAGGAGAACCGACTGGATAATAAACACAATGTCTGCTAAAAAGTGTATGCTTATTACATTCTGGTTGAATAAAAAGTTCTATACTTGAAGCAGGCATTAGGTACCATAAATTCTTGGCATTATGTTGTGTTTTGAGGAAAGCTATTACTTGTAGTCTGTTAGTTTGATCACTTTTATTTTTGAAATTATTTGTGTGGCTCTGTTTCCTTATTTCTAGAGTGGAGATAATAACAGTACCTCTCTTAGCAGGTTGTTGGGACCAAATGGTTGCCATTGTGAAATACATACAATGGTACTGCATGTAGCAACCACTCAATCAAGTGTATTAGTACCACTGATTTATTAATTGGCTATACCATAAAATAGTTTTCTATGTTGCATTTCTTCATATTAGTCCATTTTGTAATGACAATATTTCTTATGAAATCTGAATCACAGCCTTTTCAAGGAACAGGCATTTCATTAAGTTTGCTTCTCTTTTGTTTGAAGTATTCTCAAACTCCTATTTTATCTTTCATTGAATCTTTTATGAGAAATAGTAAATTCTGTGCATTCCCAAATGACAGGTGAAAATTGGGACAGGAAGGCCTTAATGGAGACTTCAGGTGGGAAGGGACAAGTTTTCATAATCCTCACAATATCCCCAAAGTCTGTGTAATAAAAATGAAACATGTGTCTGATGGAGTCCCAGAAAATAGGAAGGATACATTATTATCTGACAGATGATTGGAACATTCATATGACTGAATTAAATGAAAGTTCCTGGCAGTTAAGACCAGTGTTTACCATCCTTACACCCGTACTCCTTGCTTCCTAATTAGAGTAAGCATATCTTCAAGAAGAAAAAAATAACCTATATTTGAGGATAGGACAGGATGTTTGCAATTGGGACTTCCTCAGTCATTGGGAGGGTCAGTATACTCTTGGCTTAGTTATCAAATATTGCATGATGATAAAAGGATTCAGTATAATTATGGGGGAAAAACAATTGTTTTTTGGGGTAGAGAGAGTTGCATCTTATAGAAGAATGGCGTAATAGAAAAAGTATGATCTTTGTTATATTAGAACTGGGCAAGCTCCTTCACCTCTGGCAAGTGACAAGACTCAAAATTCAGACCCTAGCAATTTGTTACAACCCCATCAAACTCTACCACGCCCATTGAGATGTTCTCACCATTTGAAGTTTAAAGGGTATCATGTGTGAAAAGTAGTGCACAGTGCCTAGAATCTTGTGGGTGCTCAGGAAATGCAAGTTGATGCAAGTACATTACAGTTGATGGCCCCATCATCTGTAGGTCATTTTCGTGCTATTCTCTTTACACTTCCTATCTTTGATGAGGTAATAAAGAGGGAGGGAGGGATGGAGAAAGGGAAATGGGATATACATAAAAAGATACACACACCAAATAGTATAGCCACACTTTGTGGATAGGTGTCTGGCATAGAATTATAAATAATGAAGGCAACCAGATGACTATTGGACAAGACCTAGTTTTACGGTGTGTTTTGTTTTTGTCATTAGTATTTCTAGGCAGACATGATATTACATCTATACACAATTACATTCTTTATTTGGACGGACAGAAGACAAGCACTCCAGGTGAATGTAAATCTGTTTCTAGAGTATGAGATAAGTGATTGTGTCATGCTTGAAATCATCTACATCTCAGTTCTTTCCTCTCCTGCGCAGAAGCTTGGTGTTGTGTCTATTCCAGTGGGATGCTATTAGTACAACTGACCACATGCTTAGGAAATTCAGTGTTTGGCTCTCCATGATATCCTCAAGAGCTCCAGGCCACCTCAATAGCCAGTTCTTCCAGGCAGTCACTTCTGATTTTGTTGGGCATAGCAATTTCTTTCCTCCACCAGTCATCTGACTCCTAAATTTTGATTTCAAGATATTTTCCCCCCATACCTACAAGGCAGATTTGCTCTTTTATATATAGCCAGTGCTGGCACAGTCCATGCTGTTGTGTTATCTAGAAGGATATTTACCATTCCTACTGGGTTGAGAGTCCCACAACTGTTAGGTCACTGCCTTGCAGTGATATAACATACAAAGGCAAAGCGTTTTCTCCACAGTCAGCCTGGAGAATCACACTTCTGCCAGATTCCATTGGTTCCCTTTGAACCTTTGGCCACATTCATCAAGAGTAAACCGTAGATCCTTTTTGTAGGAAGCAACCTCAAATTCTTCCTTATAATATGAAAATGCTTGTTTGTACCTTGCTGGGGAATACATTAGGTAAAAGACTATGATGCTCTGTATTACTTTGCAAATAAAGCCAGTAGATTAACAACAACAACAAAAATTAAGTCTGGACTTAATATATTCTTTTTCTTATTTTTAGAAAAGATTTATTCTATTTTGGTGGGGGGAGGGGTATAGGACAAGGGAGAGGAGACTCTCAAGTAGACTCCTTGCTGAGAGCAGAGCCCAATGAGGGGCTTGATCTCATGACCCTGAGATCATGACCTGAGCCAAAATCAAGAGTTGGATGCTCAAGTGACTGAGCCAACCAGGTGTCCCTAAAGTATTCTGTTTCTAAAGTTGTCATTAGGAATACTCCACTTCTGTAAGTGCAAAGCTATCTAATCTTGCCAACTTTTAAAGTCAGCTTTATAGTTCTAAAGAACATAAAGAGATAGAAATCAAATGAAAAAATTGATGTCTAATTAATAGCTGAAAGAAAGAGATGATCTTTGCATTTCTTAGGCATAGTCAATGTGTTTTAAGTTGGACTTGTAAAGTGTTCATTGAAACTGGACCCCAGAGTGTCATTGACAAGAAGACAAAGTCAGGCTCTTACTAAAATAAAGTGTGTTCTAATCTCAGTTTTCAAAGCCACTGACAATGACTTTCTGTTGAACTTTGACAAATTCCGATCATCATAATCATGCAGTTTTCTCCTTTCTCTTTTTCATTCTGGCTATTATTTTGGTTGATCTTCCTCTGTTCCTTTTGGACCCTATCTTTTCCATCTTGCTGCCGAGTTGTGGTATCTTTCTTTCTGCCCTTGAAATTCATTTCCCCTTCCATTAGCTCATAGCTTTCCATCTATCATTTTTACTCCCCTGCTTTTGCATTGCCTCCAGTGTGGTGGTGTGCATGCGGGTGGATGCAGGACCCCCGAACTGCTGCGATGCTGGGTAGTGCACTGTGGCACTCATTAGTGATCGTGCAAGTGCTGCCCCTGGCTGATGGGCAAAACACTTCAACAGCTAGAACCCAGTCCAGCTGAATTGCCTGTCCAGAGGTAACTTAGGCTCTGAACTTCTCATCGAGGACCTCAGCTATTTAAGCCCATGGTTTAAGTCCCAAAGGAGCAAATAATTGCAATGAAACTTTACTCAGAAAATTGTCAACAAGTTGTTGCTCAGCCTATGGCCCTAACTGGAACAGTGAGGGCTCTGAGGTTGGGCAGGAAAACAACACCTATCCTGCTAAGAGAAATGTAGTAGTGAAAGGGAGGGAGTCTGGCTAAGGAGTAGGGGCTGAGTGGTTCATGGTTTTAATTCTGACTTCACAAGATCCTTTGGGTTTTGCTTTTGTTTGCAAGGTCTTGTGTCAGGGATCTCAAAACTACCATTTCCTACCCACTCACTCTCTGAGCCTGTCATCGGGCCTCCATCATCCCCTGGTCTGTGTGTGTCCTCAAAATCTTCCCAGACTCCTTGTCAGACAGAAGAGGTTTTGTTTTGTTTTTTGTTTTTTTCCCAGATGTCATTTCTTTTTACAATTCAAGTGCTAAGGATAGTGCTCTTGGGGGCTTCTGCTGTCCTGCTGCATTTGCTCGATTTTTCCATCACATTTGAAGTGAAGATAAAATCCTCAACACGGCCCAAGGAACTCTGTAGGTGTCCCTTCTGTCTTCCCTTACCTTCTCTAAGTCCTTCAAGTGTGTAATGCTCTGTTTATCCCCAAAGCTTTTGTACATGCTATTCCATCTGCCTCAGATGCTATTCCCACTTATCTTTACCTGGCTACCTCCTACCTGCCTTTCCTGTCTCAGACTTACTTCTCTGACTCTCAGATGTAAATTGTGACCTCCTTCTCTTGCTTGCATAAAGAATGCATCATGCCCCTTCATTACGTTAATCATGGTTTGTGATTATTCATTCAAGTATTTATTTCCTAAGTATGTTGTCAGTAGATTCCTCCCCCAACGCCCCCCTCCCCCGCCACATGACAGTGTGGCCCATACTTTTCAAATTATTGTGTGTAGGTCCTGGAACATAGCACATCCCTAATTCATAGCAGCTAAACAAAGCAATGAATATGGTCCAGGAGATAGATACTGTACGGCCAAGAACAATAAAACGTATAACCAGTGCACTGGAATCACAGTCAGGAATTCGGCATTTGGATGTAGGCTCTGCTGCTTATTAACAACGGCAGGGGCATGGGCATTCTGAGTACCTCACTTAGCCTTTCTAAGCTTGAATATTGCTACTTATAATATGAGGTGAGTAATGGCATCTACCCTTACTGTGACAAGGAAGAAATGACTTGTAAGTGGTCAGACTTCAACTCTAAAGCCCTGGTCAAAATGCTGTGCTGGCAAAATTTATGTCTGTGTAGCACAGGATAAATTAACCATGTCCAGAGGCTCTTTGTCTCTGAACAATCATAACTGCTTCCCATTTTTTCAAGTACTTTTTCCTTTAGCAATTTCAGTGGCTTCACTTCTGGCTCCACTCCTGGACCTGGGGCATTCCTGTGGCCCAGGCATGGTATTCAGAGGTAATAGAGGAGATAAAATATAGAGATAAATTGCTTCATATAATAGGGAGAGAAGCAGAATATTTTGTGGAAGTCAGAGAGGAAGAGAACAGTTATTAGTGAGCAAAACAAAGGCAGGACCATGTTTATCCACACCTTCATGCCTGGCATAGGGAACAAATTCAATACATGTTTGATGAATGATATGGTCTTCATTCATTTGACAAATCAAAGTCAAATTCAAAGGCATTTATTCATCTTTATTTTACAGCTCATCATGTCTCCCTGTCCCCTAGCCTCTTTCATATCCCTGAATATGGCATGCTCTAGTCTGCCACAGGGCCTTTGCATATGCTTTCCCCCTTCTCCTGGAATATTTCCCTACCCTCACCTACCTTGTTTAATTTATTCTTTAAATCTCCATGCAAGCATCACTTCTTCAGCTGAGAGTTTTCTAAACAAAACTAGGTAATACCATCCTGGGATAAACTCTCAAAGCAATCATAAGATTCATACTTAAATATGTGCATAAATGTGTGTGTGTGTGTATGTGTGTGTGTGTGTATGTGTGTGTATGATAAATATCTGTCTCCCCCACCAGGAAGCATGTCTGTTTATCTCATATTGTATCCTTGCATAGTACTTTGTGTGTGTGGGGGGCAATACAAGTGACTTGATTGATACTGACATTGTTAGTGAAGTAACTCTTAGTGATAAGGAATTAGACAGTGTATTTCCAGTCTTTGGCTCCATACCTTCTTCCACAGAGCAGAGTCAAAAGGGAACCTGGCAGGAAGTGATGTTCTCATGGACTTAGACTGCCTGTAAAAAGTACTCTCCTAACTGGCCCAGGGAGGATAGGACTGTATTGTCCTGGGGGTTGCCATCAACATTTCTTAAACCCTCTTCCATGTGTTCACCAATAAATAAATAATTAAGTAGGTAAAGTAATTGCCAATAATGACTCCTTTGGAACCAGAAGTAACAATGAAAATAAACAACCCTGCCCCTTTTGGAAGAATGAGATTTTTTCTTTCAAAAAGTTTGCACTAACACCTAGGTTAGTACTTAATTGTCTCTTTACAGTGAAAATGAAATGGTTGCTATGACAATGCAGTGAAGAATGCATTTTGTTTTTGTTTTTATTTGACAAAAAGCTGCTGATTTTGACTTAACTGAGGCCATATATGCATTTTGGTTTTGCAATCCTGATCCTTCCTGGAAATTTTCAGAAGCAGCACTAAAGATAAGTTAATGAATCCACCTTCTTTAGACAGTGCAAAAAGCAATGAAGAGGATGAAAAAGGACAGGTGAGAGATAATATTAGGAGGGAGAAAAGAAAGGACACGGATGTGTTGGGTGGGAGGAAGTAAGAGGAAGTTACAAACAAGGGATCATTTTTTTTTACATTCTATCTCATTTTATGCAAACCCCATCAGAGTACTATCCTAAATTGAATCAACCTTGCACAAACCCTAGAGTGACTTTGATCTCTCCTAAAAAAAAAAAAAAAAAAAAAAAAAAAGTTGGCCTCCCTCCCTAAGTAAGAGCGGATTGGTTAAACATTTTTCCAAGAGATTTTTAAATTTTTTTAAAGGATTTTATTTATTTATTTAACAGAGAGAGGGAGAGAGACAGGGAGAAGCAGGTCCCCCACTAGGCAGGGAGCTGGATGTGGTACTTGATCCCAGGATCATGACCTGAGCCGACCTGGGCCAAATGCAGATGTTCAACCAACTGAGCCATCCAGGTGTCCCTCCAAGAGATCTGAAGTGATATTAGCCCCCTTTGGGAGTGCTGGGACCCAGAAATTTATACCAGCTTCATCTCTCCCAATACCAGTGGAACTCTGATCCTAATCTAGCTGACCATGCAAAGCCAATCCTTCACCCTGAATTATTTTTATAGTTAAGATTTTCTCTCCAAGCCTCTACTCTGCATTTATTCCTAATTGGAACTCCTAAACCACCTGTGTAAAAAAAAAAAAACTACTTGTTTAGAAAGTACAAAAGAGATCCATAAAATGGTTAAGCACCAAGCATGTGAGTAGATAGCTGTCTCTCCACACCCCAAAATATTGAGGTTTGTGTATAATAATTTAAGGAAAAAAAATTCTTAACGGTCGTTGTCTCATGTGAGTCTTGAAACCATTCCACAGTTGGATTATAATTCTAAGAAAAATGGATGAAGGAGTCTTAAAACATAATTTTAAAGGCAAATTCTCTCTTCAGTCTTGGCTTATGGAATCACCATATGCTATTTATGGGAAGGAAGGTAAGACATGAAAGGTCTTCTCTACAGTTTATTCTATATGCCTACAGAGATTTCAGGCCCACATGTCAGCAGAAGTTTCTGAGAAGGTTATTCTTATTTATATGCAACTAGATGTTTATTATCTTTAGTGTAGGGATAATCACCTTTGCCATCCTCTTAGGGCTGATGACACAATCAAGCAGACATCTCAAATAACATTGAAAATGGGGATTTCCCTGCATCTTGCCTTTGCACTAATTTTCCTCATCTCAAAAAGTGTTACCCTCATCGACCTGGTTGCACAAATTGAAACTTTAAAGGTTATTCTTGAATACTTGCATTTCCCTCACATTGTACTGTTTATATTCAGGCCATTAGCCAGTTAGCTAATATTATCTGTAAGGTACTTCTTAAATCTTTTCCCTTCTCTTCCTCCTGCACTCCCCCACCCCAACTTAAATATGTTTAACCAGTAAACACAACTAAGTACAGAAAAGAGTGGTTACCATTTCTCAGTTCTCAAATTTAGCAATGACAACGATGATGGTAAATGAGGATATGATGACACACTTTCATGTTGTTCCTGGGGTGCTAGAGTAGTATCCCAACTGGTTTTACTACACCCATTTTTTTTAAGCTCCCTTTAAGCAACTTTGAACAGACTAACCAGAATGATCTTTGTAAAAAACTGCAAATCAGCTCACATGGTCTCCTGTAAAACATCTTTCAAAAGACTTTTTCCATTGCCTTATGGTATGGTATCTGGCCTGGATACATTTCCAACTTGTTAGCTAGTCTATCTTGAATATGATCAATCTACGATGGCATTTTCTTTTATTAACTTATAATGTATTACTTGCTTCAGGGGTATAGGTCTGTAAATCACCAGTCTTACACAATTCACCACACTCACCATAGCACATACCCTCCCCAATGTCCATCACCCAGCCACCCTATACCTCCCCAACCACCCAGGAACCCTCATATTTTTTCCTGAGATTAAGAATCTCTTGTGGTTCATCTCTGTCCCCAGTTCCATCTTATTTCATTTTTTCTCTCCCTACGCCTCAAAACCCCCCTACCATGCCTCTCAAATTCTTCATATCAGAGAGATCATATGATAATTGTCTTTCTCTGATTGACTTATTTCACTGAGCATTATACCCTCTAGTTCTATCCATGTCATTGCAAACGGCAAGATTTGGGGTGTTATTGATGGCTTCATAGTATTCCATCATATATATACCATATCTTCTTTAGGTATTCATCTGTTGATGGACATCTAGGTTCTTTCCATAGTTTGGCTATTGTGGACATTGCTGCTATAAACATTCGGGTGCACGTGCCCCTTCGGATCACTACATATGTATCTTTAGGGTAAATACCCAGTAGTGTTATTGCTGGGTCATAGGATAGCTCTATTTTCAACTTTTTGAGGCTCTTCCATACTGATTTCCAGAGTGGTTGCACTAGCTTGCATTCCCACCAGCAAGGTAGTAGGGTTCCCCTCTCTCCGCATCCTTGCCAGCATCTGTCATTTCCTGACTAACATGTTAATTTTAGCCATTCTGACTGGTATGAGGTGGTATCTCATTGTGGTTTTGACTTGTAATTCTCTGATGCCGAGTGATGCTGAGCACTTTTTCAAGTGTCTGTTGGCCATTTGGATGTCCTCTTTGCAGAAATGTCTGTTCATGTCTTCTGCCCATTTCTTGATTGGATTATTTGTTCTTTGGGTGTTGAGTTTTTTAAGTTCTTTATAGATTTTGGATACTAGCCCTTTATCTGATATGTCATTTGCGAATATCTTCTCCCATTCTGTCAGTTGACTTTTGGTTTTACTGACCGTTTCCTTTGCTGTACAAAAGCTTTGATCTTTTTTTTTTTTTCAGCATAACAGTATTCATTGTTTTTGTACCACACCCAGTGCTCCATGCAGTCCGTGCCCTCTCTAATACCCACCACCTGGTTCCCCCAACCTCCCACCCCCCACCTCTTCAAACCCTTCAGATTGTTTTTTCAGAGTCCATAGTCTCTCATTGTTCACCTCCCCTTCCAATTTCCCCCAACTGCCTTCCCTTAACTCCCCATGTCCTCCATGGTATTTGTTATGCTCCACAAATAAGTGAAACCATATGATAATTGACTCTCTCTGCTTGACTTATTTCACTCAGCATAAACTCTTCCAGTCCCGTCCATGTTGCTACAAAAGTTGGGTATTCATCCTTTCTGATGGAGGCATAATACTCCATAGTGTATATGGACCACATCTTCCTTATCCATTTATCCGTTGAAGGGCATCTTGGTTCTTTCCACAGTTTGGCAACCGTGGCCATTGCTGCTATAAACATTGGGGTACAGATGGCCCTTCTTTTCACTACATCTGTATTATAGGCAGTAATCTCTTTGATAAAAGCTTTGATCTTGATGAAGTCCCAATAGTTCATTTTTGCCCTTGCTTCCCTTGCCTTAAGCGGTATTTCTAGGAAGAAGTTGCTGCAGCTAAGGTCGACGAGGTTGCTGCCTGTGTTCTCCTCAAGGATTTTGATAGATTCCTTTCTCACATTGAGGTCTTTCATCCACTTTGAGTCTATTTTTGTGTGTGGTATAAGGAAATGGTCCAGTTTCATTTTTCTGCCTGTGGCTGTCCAATTTTCACAATACCATTTGTTGAAGAGACTGTCTTTTTTTCCATTGGACATTCTTCCCTGCTTTGTCAAAGATTAATTGACCATAGAGTTGAGGGTCTATTTCTGGGCTCACTATCTGTTCCATTGATCTATGTATCTGTTTTTGTGCCATACTTTCTTGATGCTAATAGCTTTATAATAGAGCTTAAAGTCTCGAATTGTGAGCCACCAACTTTGGTTTTCTTTTTCAACATTCCTCTGGCTATTTGGGGTCTTTTCTGGTTCCATATAAATTTTAGGATTATTTGTTCCATTTCTTTGAAAAAAATTGATGGTATTTTGATAGGGATTGCATTAAAGATGGCACAGACATTTTCACAATATTTGTTCTTCCAATCCATGAGCATGGAAAGTTTTTCCATTTCTTTGTGTCTTCCTCAATTTCTTTCATGAGTACTTGATAGTTTTCTGGGTACAGATTCTTTGCCTCTTTGGTTAGGTTTATTCCTAGGTATCTTATGGTTTGGGGTGCAATTGTAAATGGGATCAACTCCTTAATTTCTCTTTCTGCTGTCTTGCTATTGGTGTATAGAAATGCAACTGATTTCTGTGTACTGATTTTATATCCTGACACTTTACTGAATTCCTGTATGAGTTCTAGCAGTTTTGGAGTGTAATCTTTTAGGTTTTCCACATAAAGTATCCTATCATCTGCAAAGAGTAAGAGTTTTACTTCTCCCTTGCTGATTTGGATGCCTTTTATTTCTTTTTGTTGTCTGATTGCTGAGGCTAGGACTTCAAGTATTATGTTGAATAGCAGTGGTGATAATGGACATCCCTGCCATGTTCCTCACCTTAGGGGAAAAGCTCTCAGTTTTTCCCCATTCAGAATGGTATTCACTGTGGGTTTTTCATAGATGGCTTTTGTGACGTTGAGGTATGTCCCCTCTAACCCTACACTTTGAAGAGTTTTGATCAAGAAAGGATGCTGTACTTTGTCAAATGCTTTTCAGCATCTATTGAGAGTTGGTTCTTGTTTCTTTTATTAATGTATTGTATCACATTGATTGATTTGCAGATGTTGAACCAAGCTTGTAGTCCAGGAATAAATCCCACCTCGTCAGGGTGAATAATCCTTTTAATGTACTGTAGGAGCCTATTGGCTAGTATTTTGGTGAGAATTTTTGCATCCATGTTTATCAAGGATATTGGTCTGTAATTCTCCTTTTTGATGGGGTCTTTGTCTGGTTTTGGGATCAAGGTAATGCTGGCCTCATAAAATGAGTTTGGAAGTTTTCTATCCATTTCTATTTTTTGGAAAAGTTTCAGGAGAATAGGTATTAATTCTTTAAATGCTTGCTAGTAATCCCCTGGGAAGGCTTCTGACCCTGGGCTCTTGTTTCTTGGGAGATTTTTGATGACTGCCTTGCCTCAATCTCCTTTCTGTTTATGGGTCTGTTCAAGTTTCCTATTTCTTCCTGGTTCAATTTTGGTAGTTTATCTGTCTCTAGGAATGCATCCATTACTTCCAGATTGTCAAATTTGCTGGTATATAGTTGCTCATAATTTGTTCTTTTAATAGTCTATTTCTTTGGTGTTGGTTGTGATCTCTCCTCTTTCATTCATAATTTTATTAATTTGGGTCCTTTCTCTTTTCTTTTTGAGAAGTCTGGCCAGGGGATTATCAATCTTATTAATTCTTTCAAAGAACCAGCTCCTAGTTTCATTGATTTGTTCTACTGTTCTTTTGATTTCTACTGCATTGATGAAATATAGGTCATTTACCCAATCTTTATTATTTCTTTTCTTCTGCTGGGTTTAGGCTTTCTTTGCTATTCTTTCTCCACCTCCTTTAGGTGTAGGGTTAGGTTGTGTACTTGAGAACTTTCTTGTTTGTTGAGAAAGGGTTTTATGGCTCTATACTTTCCTCTCAGGACTGTCTTTGCTGTGCTTCAGTGATTTTGATCAGTTGTGTTTTCATTTGCATTTGTTTCCTTGAGTTTTTTTTTTTTTAATTCTTCTTTAATTTCCTGGTTGACCCATTCATTCTCTAATAGGATGCTCTTTAGCCTCCATGTATTTGCATTCTTTCCAACTTGCCTCTCATAGTTGAGTTTTAGTTTCAAAGCATTGTGGTCTGAAAATATGCAGGGAATGATCCCAGTCTTTTGGTACTGGTTGAGACCTGATTTATGACCCCGGATATGATCTGTTCTGGAGAATGTTCCATATGCAATAGAGAAGAATGTGTATTCTGTTGCCTTGGAATGGAATGTTGTGAATATATCTGTGATGCCCATCTGGTCCAGTGTGACATTTAAAGCCTTTATTTCCTTGTTGATCTGTTCCTTAGATGATCTGACCATTTCAGTGAGGGGGATTATTATAATACTATTATTGTATTATTGTTGATGTGTTTCTTTGATTTTGTTATTAATTGGTTAATATAATTGGCTACTCCCATGTTAGGGGCATAGATATTTAAAATTGTTAGCTCTTGTTGGATAGACCCTTAGGGATAATATTATATCCTTCCACATCTCTTATTATAGTCTTTGGCTCAATATCTAATTTATCTGATACAAGGATTGCCACCCTAACTTTTTTTGGGTGTCTATTAGCATAATAAGTTGTTTTCCACCCCCTCACTTTAAATATGAAGGTCTTTGGGGCTAAAAGGAGTTTTTTGCAGGCAGCATATCAATGGGCCTTTTTTTTTTTTTTTTTTTTTTTTTTTTTTAAATCCATTCTGATACCCTGTGTCTTTTGATTGGGGCATTTAGCCCATTTGCATTCAGGGTAACTACTGAATGATATGAATTTAGTGCCATTGTGCTGCCTGTAAGGTGACTGTTACTGCATATTGTCTGTGCAATGATCCCAGAAAAAAATATACAGTAACCAAATCAGAAGAGACAGAAATGGCGGGGGTAAGGGGGGGTGGTAGGGAGAGGAAGAAGAAAGGAGGAAAAAAAGAAAAAAATATATATATAATAGACTGTTGAATAGAACAGAGCCACACACTTGATTTTGGGTGTATTTTGATCTGTTAGAAGAAACTACCTCCCAGAATTTTAAAGAAAGATAAATATGTATATATACAAAAGTAAGTAAAAAACATGTATATATACAAAAAACACAATGAAGGGATGGAATATGATTGTAATGAAAATTTTAAAAGATTCCAAAAAAGGAGTTGATAAGATGTTCATTGAAAAAAGAAAAAAAGAAAAGAATATGATCAGGCTGGAGACTAGAACAAAGCCATGTGTTAGATTTAGGGTATATTTTGATCTATTAGAAGAAACTGTATCCCACAATTTTAAAGAAATATAAACCTATATGAATACAAAAAATAAGGTTAAATACAATGAAGAGATAGAATATGACTATTATAATGAAAATCTTAAAAGATTTTTGAAAAGGTATTGATAAAATAGTTTAAAAAAGGTTAACACAGGAAAGAGGAAAAATTTTAAAAATAGAGTAAGAAAAAAGTAAAATTTAAAAATTTAACTTTGAAAGACTAAAGAATCATGGGAAAAGAAGACATGAATTCTATGTGCTGTATTTCACTAGCTCTGGAGGTCAGCAGTAATCACTGATCTGTGACCTTGGTCTTGGCTGGATGTTCTTGCTAATTTTCTGGGGCAGGGGCCTGTTGCTGTGATTCTCAAATGTCTTTGTCCATCGCGGAATTACACCGCCCTTGCCAGCAGCCAGGCTAAGTAATCTGCTTGGGTTCACTCTCAGTAGCTTTTGTTCCCTGAACACTTTCCGTACTGCTTTGGAGGATGGGAATGAAAATCACAGCCTCCTTATCTTCGGCCCCATAGGAGCTGAGAGCTCGGGGTCCCACTCCTCAATGTGCCCTCAGAAAAGCAGTCAATCCCTCCCTTCTCCCTACCTTCCAGAAAGTGGTCAATTTTCTTTTCCTAGAATTGCTGCTCTTCTTCTTTTCGACCTCCTGTTGATTTTGTAGGTGTTCAGAATGGTTTGATGGCTATGTAGCTGGACTCCTGGGACCTGATGATATTTAGTTCTCCTTCTCCTCTCCCATCTTTCTCCTCCCCCACCCTGGCATTCTTGAGGGCTCCAAGTTCGTGTCCAGCAAAGGGACATAGCACATACAATTCTCCCTGCCCAGAATTTTGTTTGTTTGTTTATTTATTTATTGCCTGAGTTCTTCACCCAGATAACTCTTAACTCATCTTTTAGGTAACTTCCATGCATTTCTGACAGACTTTATAGGACTACCTGCTGCTCCATGAATGAGTTTTCTCCTTCCATGATGTTCTGTCACCAAAGCCTGTTCTTTTTATTCATTGCATGTATTATAATCAGTAATGATCAACATAATCATGGATTCATTGATCCCAACTCTTAATCTCCCTCTAGAATTTAAGCTGATGGCAGGAATAGACCTGTCACACACACACACACACACAAAGACTTAAAAATATACTTTTTTAATTAATGAGGAAGGATAACAGTTAAAAAATAACTCCAAAGTAAGGCACAATTATAAGCATCCTAATGAGTAAAACTGTTTTGGAGCTATAAATATATTTTGGGTAGATATTTGTTCTTAGAGTGAATATCCTCAGAGAGTACTAAATCAGAATCCTGAGTTTCCAGATTATCACAGTAATGAGGTACAAAGCTAGGATGTAAGTTGAGGTCTTTTGATTCTAAAGTGCACTCTACTATATTCACATCCAACTAAAAAGTCTGTTTAATAAAAGAATGGATCATAGAACTGTTTAAAGTTTTATTCCCTAAGGCTTTAATTGCCAATGCTTAGAAAAACCAACAGCTCTAACTATTTCTAAAGGGAATAGACAGAAGCTTCCCATTCTTTTTTTTTTTTTAAGATTTTATTTATTTATTCAACAGAGGAAGTGATAGTGAGAGAGGGAAGGCAGGTGGAGTGGGAGTGGGAGAGGGAAAAGCAGGCCTCCTGCTGAGCAGGGAGCCAGTTGCAGGGCTCAATCCCAGGACCTTGGGATCATGACCTGAGCTGAAGGCAGAGGCTTAACCAACTGAGCCACTCAGGTATTCCAGAGACTTCCCATTCTTTATCACAGATTGCATATTTGTGTGCATTTTATATTTAAGACCATATTCCCCACCAAGAATAATGTGTAAATATCCCCTGCATGTGATTGAAACTGTGTCCAATTTCCTTGCCAAATCCAGCTTCTTGTCAAGAGGATGCAGCATTGCTGTAGTTCCCCCAACTGTGCAGACACTTATACCCAAGGAGATGCCCCAAATGAAATGATAAAAGGTTTGATTGAGCAGGCAGAAAAACAGGATGAAAAATAAGTAATATGCAAATAGCATGTAAATATTATCTGAAGCACAAACAGGTTGCAATGTCTGATGATTCTGCTGACATGTGTTTATTCTGTGACTGACTGATTTGGGAAGGTGCAGAGTAGACCAAGAAAACTGCACAGAGGAGAGGAAGGGAATTAACAGGAAAGGAAACTGGAATTCTTCAATTTTCAGGTAAACACTGAATGTCCCAGCATCTTCATTTTTTTCCTTTAATGGTAGGACAGGACTCCTCCCTCCCTTCAGTTTCTAAGTGTTTAGCATATCATAAGGTGGAATAAAGGCAGTTAGCTATTCCCCTACAGGCAGGGTGTCTGTGAGTAACAATACAAAGAGATAATGCTAAAAGGAGACCCAGCCCTGCAGTGGGAAAGGTGTGGTCCCTTTAGGGACATATGGCAAGCATCTGAAACATGGAGTATTCATACCAGAGGGCAGGAACCAAGAAGTAACACCTTGGTGAGAGTGAGCCAAGGAATCAGGAAGAGAAAAAAAAGGATTTATTCCCATTGATGAGGGAGCTGGAGGCTGGCTGAGGACAGGGGACCTTGCACCCCCTCTCCACCCACTCCCCTGGGTAATATGTGTGACATTCCTCAGGCACCCCTGACTGCCCTAAAAGAAAAACAAATAGTTAACTTGCAGAGATCACAATCCTGCAAGACAGGAGTCTCCCTTGGTTTACCAATGTCCTAGAGATTTACAACAAAGAAGTTATCTTAACAATAGCACAATTTCCAGAGGCAAATAACTCAGTTCCTCAAGCCCTAAATAAAGTTAAATTTCTTAAACCCAAATCTCACTGACAAGGACACTTGATAGGAGAAATGTGAAACTTTATCTTTAGATCTCCAAGATAGTGTCGAGAATCATTCCCAAGCATATGGCCCACTGATATACATCTAAAGGGTCTCACAAGAAGATTTTTACTACTAGTAATAAATAACCTTTCTCCCAACAATAGCTAGCCCCTCAAGGTCCTAGAGACCTTGCTTCCAAAATTCCTTAGAGACTAACATCACCCCCTTTGTTCTCACCTACCCAACTCCAGTGTTTATAATCAGCCACTCCTCAGGATAACAGGGCAGCAGCTCTTTCTGCCCACGGTCCTGTCCCCGTGCTTTAATAAACCACCATTTTGCACCAAAGATGTCTCAAGAATTCTTTCTTGGTCATCGGCTCTGGACCTCAGCCCACTGAACCTCACCTAGGTTCTAGAACTTCATCACCATGACCACAAAAAAGAGGCAGTCTTAGGGGTGACCTCCAAAGGAAAGACCTCCCTGTGCCCAGAAGTTGAGGGGATTAGTTGACTAGGAGAGAGGAAACTTTGCTCTGGCTGGGAACTATGGCTATAACCTTAGGATATGAACTATTTGTACCCCTCTCTGGACTCTGGGATATTTGGCTGGCTGAATGTATAGTGTTTAATAATGAACTCGCCCACCTGTTCCTTCCCCTATGAAGCCGTACTATGGGTTATACATACATTGGAGGTATTTTGGGATAAGGGATCTTATGCTTATGGTTAGAAAAGTGATAGTCTTTGTGTTAAGACTTGGGGCTGCCAGGTTTATTAATGGTATAGGGATGAGGTCAGTGGACTCAGGTGTCAGCAAACCTGGATGCTAGTTTCTGCTCTGACACTTAGTTAATGGATTTGGACAAGGCCATCTGTAAATATATTTGTGACAGTGTATTGTTATCTTTACCTTGACCCTCAGAAACATGTGTCTATTCTCTTTAACTACATTTAAAAAAACAAAAACATAGTCTCTATATCATGCCATGAATTGAGGAAAGTTAAGCCATCATTTGAACAAAGTTAGAATTTGGAAATCATTTGTATACTGACAATGTATAAAAGTGATGAATGATTATATGCCAGTTACTTTATAAGCACTTTAAACAATTACTCATGCATGACTTGTACAAAAAGGAGGAAGAACCACAAGAAGCAGGGTGTTGCCTGCTTCTTGGGTCATGCCACACAGGATTCCCATTCAGAACTGAGGGATTCATTCCCCTAGATGCTGGTGGCTGAAGGGGCTCCTGTTGTCTAAGGTTCTGTGCTGTAACCACTGGAAGACCCCTTGCCCCAGGAGGGGGCAGCTTTGAAGCGCAGCTTTAGAGCGTCTCAAGAGGCATCAGCTGAGACCTTGTCGATTCTGCATCATGGCCCAGCTTTTCCCTTATTTCGATCCTGTTTCTTTTCCTTCTACCTATGGCTGTTGATACCAGGGATACTCCCAAATAAACCTGCCCTTGGGCTCCCAAGGAGGCCAACTTGAGAATTGGCATATCAGTTATAATTCTTCTGGGCACCTCAGTTCCAATCACAATCAAGAATTTTCTCAGAACAATTTGTCCCACAGCACGGACCTCAAAGTCCGACCGAGCAGCCTACTGCATTACAGCATGCACTAAGTGAAGCCAGCTGATCTCAGACAAAATGTATCCCCTCCCCAGAACTTGTTCCTCCACTTCTACTGTGTATTCACTAAATGAAAATTTTCCCTCTCTCACTTTTCACATCCAGATACATGTATGTACTACCTACATTGTCCCCCAAATCTTACTAAAAACTTGAAAATTTTCAGAAATTTTGACATAGGACAAGGATTATCTGTACAGTTTTCATTGAGGTCCACCACTTGTTAATATCCAACCCATTGTTTTCTTTTTGTCTTTGTGCCAAACACTTTTGTATGTATCACCTAAGGAAATGGACATTTACCACATAACCGCAATAATGTTATCACACTTAAGAAATTTAACAATTACATTGTATCATGTAATACATGATAATAGCCAAGTTCCCCCATTTTTCCCAAAAGTGTCTCCTGTGATTTTTCTCCAATGCAAAATTCAGTCAAGGTTCATGCATTGCATTTGGTTATGTTTCTTCAGATTCTTATAAATTAGAGCAGTCTTCATGCCTTTGTTTAAATAGCTTTATTGATGTAATGATAAACTGCACATATTTAAAGAGTAAAATTTGATGTTTTGACACATGTAAACACCACTGAAATCATTACTACAATCAAGGTAGTAAACATATGCATCAGCTCCAAGAGTTTCCTCCCACACCTTAATCCTTCCCTTTCACTCCTCCTCTCCCCCATCCCCAAGCAACCACTGATTTACTTTTTGTCATTGTAAATTAATTTGCATTTTATAGTTTCTTCTCTGTGTGTGTGTGTGTATACACATACATACATATATACACACTCCTGTCAGGCTTTTTGAATTCAGCATAATTACTTTGAGATTCAACCAAATTATTGAATGTATCAAGAGTTCATTCCTTTATATTACTAAATAATACTCCACTGTATGGTTACATGACTGTACTTATTCATCTGTGAACGGACAACTGGGTTATTTCAAGTTTTGGCTATTACAAATAAGGCTGTTATGAACATCATACCAAAATCTTTGTGTGAACACAGTTTCCACTTTATTTTGGGTATATTACTAAGAGAGGAATGTGTGGCCCATATAGTAAGTATGTGATTAACTTTTAAAAAAAAATTTTCCGAAGTACAATCTAAAATGGTAGTAGCATTGTACATTCTTGCCAGCTGTGTATGAGAGTTCCAGTTCTCAGAATCCTCTCCAACACCTGGTGTGGTCAGTCTTTTTTAATTGTAGCCATTCTAATAGGTGTGTAGTACAATCTCACTGTCAATTTAATTAGCAATTTCCTAGTAGCCAGCAATATTCAGAGGAATTCATAAGGCTATTTCCTATTTGTATATCTTCTTTGATGACATGTTTGTTCAAATCTTTTGCCTATTTGTTTTTTATTGGGTTTTCCTATCCTTAAAATTTGAGAGTTTTGGATTCTAGATATAGGATCTTTTTCAGATATATGTTTTGCAAAGATTTTTCTACTAGTCTGTGGCTTGTCTTTTCATTCTCTTAATACTATCTTTTGAAAAGCAGAAGTTTTTAATTTGGTGAAGTGTAATTTTTAATTCTTTCTTCTAGGGAATATGCTTTTGGGGTGTGATATCTAAGAAATCTTAGCCTAATCCAAGGCCAGGATTCCCTCCCTATTGTAGAAGTTTTAGAGTTTGGGGTTTTATGTTTAGATCTATAATTCATTTTGCATTAACTTTAAAATATGGTACTAGGTCTAGTTCTAAGTTCATTTGGGGGGGATGTGTGTCTGTCCCTCTAGCACAATTTGTTTAAAAGGTTACCCTTTCTCCTGCATTACCTTTGTACCTGTGCCAAAAATTAGTTGTCCATCCATGTGTGGTTTTTTTTAATGGACTCTTTATTCAGTATCATTGATCTATTTGCCTTTCTTTACACTAATATTATGCTATAGATTTATAATAACTCTTAACATCAGATGGTGCCACCCCTCCAGTTTTGTTCTGTTTCAGAATTATTTTAGCAGTTGTAGGTTCTTTGTATTTTCATACGGGTTTTAGAATCGATTTGTCAGCTTCTGTAAGATTTTAAGGATTGTGATTGATATTGGATTGAATGTATAGAAGAACAATTTGAGTCATCCAGCATATCAACAACATATATCACTCCATGTTTTAGGTTTGTTTTAATTTCTCTCAGCAATATTATATAGTTTTCAATAGACATCTCTGTCAAATTTTGTTGTTTTTCAAGACATTGACTTTTTGGAAGATCCCAGGCCCATACCAACGTCTTATAAAATGCCCCCACATTCTGATTTATCTGTTTTCTCATAGGTTGATTGAGGTCAGAATGTCAGGGTGTTCTGCTACTGGTGATGCTGTTTGATCATGTTGTTAAGGTGGTGACAACCATACCTCGCCATTATAAAGGTACAATTCACTTTTGTCATTGGGAAATCATTTAGGAGTAGTATTAGAAGTCAAAACTGTTTAGAAAAGTTAAGTCATAAGGTTTTATTTAATACTTATGCTTTGACATGTGATAGTTTCTTTTTAAAAGATTTTATTTATTTATTTGAGAGAGAGACCAGGGGCAGGGAGGAAGGGCAGAGGGAGAAGCAGATTCATCGCTGATTAAGGAAGCCTGACAGGACATGGGGCTTGATCCCAGGATCCTGAGATCATGACCTAAGCTTATTAACTGATTGAGCCACCCAGGTACCCCTGACATGTGATAGTTTTCTCAGTGAACACAACTCCAGTTTTCTCTCTAGGAAAAGTATTAGAAAGGAGGCACTTATACTTTGCTTATCCTAACTCTCTCCTAAAATAATTTACTACCAGAAATAATAGGCCACTAGGAAAGGTTTGCCTGCCCCCAGTACCAAAAGCCCAATGATGGATCAGGGTGGGGTTAGTATGTATGAAATCTGAGATGAACCCTCAAGACATGAGGATACTGTAAAAGCAAATCTTTCTCAAAATGTTGACAAAACAAGTTCAGCTCCTATCTCCATGAGATCTTGTCACTATGGAGCCAGCCAGGTTTGCTGTAGGTTTATAAGCTCTGAACCAATTACATACACCCTCAATCAACATTAAGTACAAACAGGTGTCTTGCATAATGGCATGCACTACATGTGAACAGATGGGGTTTCCAGTAGGTGATCCCTTTCTTTTCAGACAGGGTGTATTTTATATTCTGTGAAGAGAATGCAAATCTACTGATACTCTATATCAAGCTTCATGCTATAGGATATTACATGTGTGATTGCTTTAAAATAGTCACACACTAAGCATTATTGAAGGAACAGAAATGGACACATGGCCTTTTAATGGACATTGGACTCTTTGCTTTCATCCAATGCACCTCTCTTCCTTCCTCAAAAGACTCATTTCCCACAGCTGGAAAGTATATTTCTGTAGAATACACAGTATACTCTACTATGCAATGTCTCCGCATTCCTTTGCATCCATGAAAACCTGAGTAAACAGGTGTACTGAGATTTATGGAGAAGCAGCAGTATTTCTTTTTGCTCATGGGGAAATTTGCCAAGATTCAGCAAGTTACAGTTAATGTTCACCTCATTTGCCTTGGATCAGAACAGGTCTTGGTGGGAGATGGCTAGACAGAAATATGAGCAATTCAGAGAAAAGAGCGTTTGGTTACTGGGTTAGAAAATAGTAATTACTTTTACTATTTTAAAAGCCAGTTTTTACATCTTTGCTTAAATGCAAAGATACGTTTCACATGGAATACCCCCAACAATATATTTATTTAAAATGTGAGTGCTAACCCTTATAAAATTTTCATGCCTTCTTTTCATAAATTAAAATATAGCAAAAGGAAAAAGCTGAAATGTATATAAATGACAAAAATGCATGGGAAATTGTTAGAATTGGAAGATGTCTTAAATTACTTTGTTGATTTCATTTATTTAAGGTTTGCTGTTCTATACACTATATTATAAACAATGATAAGGATCATTCTAAGATACATTATTACTCTTAACAGAATATCCACCCCTCCAAAAAATACTCTTTTTAAACCGTTTATACAGCATTTATCACAAAGAGCATCATTAACTTGCTTTATATCAGTCTGCTCTCTAAAAATTGTGGGTCAATTTCACTGGATATCAGACATTTTTGTTGCTGAGAGCTCTTGCTGTGGCTAGCTTTTATTGAATGTTATAGACCAAATGAGGTGGCAAGATAAGCAACTTCTTCTGTCTAAACAAAAGGATACAAAATAATGACAAAAGAACCAGTCTTCATTTCCCAAAACCAAACCGTTCAAGTTTCACACAATCAAATGGTTTTCCTCCCCTACTTTGTGGTTTAGTCCCTATTTAAATGATAAATAGTGAATGTTCCTTAGGCGTTTTGCTACTATATTCTTTAAATTCATTAGAAACTTATTAAACTAGATTTATAAAATTCACCATGAAACCCAGCAGGGTTTAACACCTCAAAGATTCATTTAAGTTTTAGGGTGTGTTTACATGGATAGGTACACACATTCTCAGTTTTCCTGCATGTATTCACAAGGAATGCCTTTTGATGCACATGAACCTGGGAATTGTGGAGAAATGTAAATCATGTTTTTCGTCCTTAACAAGTTTGGTTTTGCCATCATTTTTTGGTTAACGTCCTTAATGATCTAACAGAGACACAGGTCTAGGAGCTGAATGTTTTCCCCAAGCCTCACTTAGTTGTTTAGGAATGAGTATTTGCTATAACTTCCAGCCTGATCTGTATACTGAGACTAGTCTTCCTGCTCTCCTTGGGTGTGTCCCTCAAGTTTTCTTAACTTTCTCTGGCAGAGTACTATAATTGGTATAATTAATAGTTTATGTATCTGTCTGCCCCCTCTCAGACACCACTACACTGGACTTCAAGGTTTTCTAAGGTATATATTATTCACTCTGCTAGCCATTATTGTAAGCGGATGGACTTTCAAAGTGATGGATACTCACTAAGTGTATATTTGGGGGAAAAAAGGGAATGAAATTTTTAAAAAATATATTTTATTTATTTATTTGAGAGAGACCATGAGAGCGGTGTAGAGAAAGGGAGAAGCAGACTCCTCACTGAGCTAGGAGACAGATGCTGGGCTTGATCCCAGAACCCTGGAATTGTGACCTGAGCTGAAGGCAGTTACCCAACTGACTGAGCCACCCAGGCTCCCCTGGAATGAAATTCTTATGACTGTTTTCTTTGTCCTGGTATTTCACAAACTCTGCCTCAATGGAAATTAACATCAAATCAAACCTTTTGTCCTCTTCAAAAGCATGCTTTAGCTGCTTTAGTACTTTTCTTCTTCTGTGGACTGGGTATACAGCAACACAAGCCCATCACAAATGAGCCCTGCCTAGACGTTCAATATGTGATAAAAGATTTACCATTTCCATTAGATTGTATCCAAAATGTCTGACACTAAAAGGTATGGCCCACATAATCACTATTCCTTGAATAGAATATCCCCCCTGCCGCAGGTTTGCTATTTTTTTCTACTTTTAACATTTTTCTTATTTGGAGGACTCCAGACCAACACTGTTCACACAAGGGAATTGTGAACTCTACAACCACATATTCTAGTCACTCTTTCTGTTGACGTACGCAGGGAACATGGAAAACAGGCTTTACTTTCTGAGTACAAATGTGCCGTTCCTTTGGCACTTATTACCTGGTTAGCCTCATTAGTTCAGATAAAAACACTGAAGATTTTCCCCTGCTGTTTTCAAAAGATCTTTGTACTTTACCCAAAGTAAACACTTATTATGTGTTCGGTAGCCTAAGTGTTCAAGTGACATTAGGTAATGAGAATTCACTTACTAGCTCAATTGGTAGGGAATTAGGCCCATTTTAGGTGACCTAATACTTCAGTTGATAAGAATGTCCTGATATTTTAAGGCATAGTCTAAAAGGCCCAATTATTTCATTTGTTTTTCTAGGAACTCTTCTTGACTATTTTTTTTTTTTTTTGATGCTTTGCTTTTCAAATGACATTTCTGAGGTAGGCTGTAATTTACAGTTTTAAGTGTAGGCATAAAGGAGCTTGAGTCAAGTATAAATGAATGCTGATGCTCAGAGAGATGGGGTTTAACCTGGCTGTCACATGGTATTCTGCTTCTCTATCACCATACCTGCAGTATATGTCATTTTGTATGTTCTAGGAAATGTACAATCACACAAACATTTTATCCTGTCCAGATAGTGACAGGATACAAAGAAAACCTATAGTAAAAACATGTACGCATCACTACAGAATGACCAAACAATCTCTCTAGGTTGCTGTCATATGCCAAGCATGGTGCTAGGAGCTTTTACATTATTCTCATATTATAGATTGTAAGTCAAGTACTTTATGTAACATAAATATGGTCACATCACACGTAAGTGTTGGAACCCAGATCTGTCTTGCATATGGTTCCTTTATAAAGAAACCCTGAAAACGGATGCATTTATTTTCGGATTTTTCCACATGTCCAAAATTTTTGAAGAGGGCAAGGATGAGCAGATTTCTATTCAGGGTGAGAAGTTGTTCCCACTCTTAGAATCCATATGCTACAATGGGAAAGCAGAATTGCATTCCTAGTCTCTTTCTCATTTTGAAATTTTCAGTATCTAACAGTCATGACAACTAGTAAATCTAAACTGAGGTGATAACAAAGGCAAAGTCTCACCCTAAATCCCATTCAGTGGGTATTCCCCTTTTTCAATGAGGCTTCAAGGCAGAAAGGTATATTTTCAAGCTGAGAAGAAGTCATCTAGAAGTAAGTCATCGTAATCAATTGAAAAGTGAATTGAATATATACTATATAATACACACACATCCATATAATGCCTGTCTGGAGCTTGTGAAAGTGACCTTCTTTGGGATAAATGTCTCCATAGAGGCTAACATTAAGGATCTTGACTTTAGAATACCTTGGAGCAGGGTGCGTCACATCTAATGACAAGTGTTCTGAGAAGCAAAGAGCAGAGAAGACACAAAGTACTGTGAACGAGACAGCAGAGACAGGAGTGATGTGTTTATTTATGAGCCACAGAAGCCGAGGATTGCTGGCAGCTCCTAGAATCTTGGGGAAAGGCTTGAAATAGACCCTCTCCAAGGGTCCAACCCTGCTCACACCTGCATTTAGAACTTCCGTCCTTCAGAACTGTGGGAGAATATAAGCCTGTTGTTTGAAGCCATCACGTTTCTGATAATTTGGCAGCCCTCAGAAACTACTGTAGCCAGTCTGGGGGCCAATGGAAAGTAGTTTTGTCTTCCCTCCTCTCACCGCCCCCATCCCTTCCTTTGTTATTTTCTTTGTCAGCTATAGGGCTATCGTAACAAAACTCCATAGTGTTTAGTGGCTTTAGTGGCTCAAACAATCGAAGTTTACCTTTCACAGTCTGGGAAGTCCAAGATCAAGATGGCGGAATGTAGGTTTTGTTCTTAGAACTCTTTTCTTGGCTTAGGTGGCCTTCCCCTCACTGTATGCTCATGTGAACTATTCTATGCATGCAGAGAGAGCGAGACAGCTGTCTGTGCATCTTTTTTGAGGACATTAATCCCATCAGCATGGTCCTACCCTGGTAACCTCATTTAAGTGTTATTACCTCCCAAAGGCCCTGTCTTCAAATACATCACCTTGAGGGTTACAGCTTCAACGTGTGAATTTGGGAGGAGGGCCCAAACATTCAGTCCATAACCCATCCTTCCTTCTTTCCTGCTCCTCTAGGTCAACCTTCCTGAGAATTACATACCATAAAATTCACCAATTTTAAATGCACACAATCCCACAGTTATTACTACAATCATGATAGAATATTTCCAGCATCCTGTAAAGTTCCTCCCTGCCCCTTTGCAGTCGAGTCTTTTTCCTACATTCTGGCCAACACTGATTTGCTTATTTTAATCACAACAGTTTTGCCTTTTCCATAACTTCACAGAAACAGAATCATACAGTATGTTGTTTTTAGCATCTTACTCCTTATTTAGCATGATGCTTTTGAGATTCATCCATGTTCTTGTATGTAGTCAATTCTAGATTAGTATTCCACTGTATGGATATACAACCATCTATTTATCCCATGAACAGTTGGGTTGTTTACAGTTTTGGTGATTATACATAGAGCTGCTATGAACATCTATGTACAACTTTGTGAGAACATATGTTTTCATTTCTCATGAATAAATACTTAGGGGTGGAATTGCTATCACACAGTATTTAATTTTTATAAGAAACCACCAAACTCTTTAATTAAGTAGCTCTACACTTTTGCATATCCATTAGTATGAATGTATTAGTTGCTCCATATTCTTGCCAACATTGGGATCGTCAGTGTTCTAAACTTCAGCCATTCTAGTGGGTTTGTAATAGTGTCTCACTATGGTCTTATTTTGCATTCCTGGGACTGATTTTATACTTCTAATCCTGCACAGCTTCTCCCTCCAGTTATCCCAAAGAGCCACACTGAATTCTTCATTTCATTCTTGGATTAAAAGTTGATAATGTGGGACCCTTGGACCACAATAGTGTAGGAAAATGGATGTACCAACCATCGCACACAAGACCCATGTGCTTAACAGTGTTTGCTCATGCAGTCATCTTGGGAAGAATTTTTTTCATATTTGTTCAAGTTAACCATTATATATGCTTCTGATTCTCATGAGTAGGGGATGCTAGGTAATAGGCTTTTCTCTTTCTTAGACCTTAGTGTCCCTAATGTAAAAAGTATGGTCCACCATGGTGGTGGTGACATGCATACAAGTCACCCAGGAACTAAAATAAAAATGAAGATCTACTCCTAGCTTTCTTTAGTTGGGCAGATCTGAAATGAGACCTTGAATTTTGTACTTTTAACTGTCTGATTTTCTAGATTGGTGGCTGTTTAACTGTATTTTGGAAAGAAGCTTGCCTAGTTGCTCCCAGGTTGCTTCTAAGTTTGATATCCTATGCAGAACATGAGATGACCTTGATCTATGACTCAGGCCTTTCCTCAAGGTTATAAAAAAATACAGTGTAAATAGTAGATGCTTTATAAATAAAGGCGGGAAAGAAATCATTGATGGGAAGTCAGTTTTAGGAATTCAATTATTGCTTGCCTGGTTCAGAGCAGCCATCCCTGAGTGTCCAGAAAAGAGAGGTCTCCATTCATTTTCAGTCAGCTCTCTGATTTCCACCTGCTACCTTTCACCCTGCTCTACCATTCTCTTGCTGTTGGACTGTGGCCAATTGCTTTATTTCTCTGAGCCTGTTTCCACATTGTAAATGGCTGTAGGGAGAACCTTCAAGGGCTGTTGGCTGTGAAATAATTGAAATAATACAGATGGAAGGCTGCATATAGCACTTGGCATTTAGAAAATAGTCAGTAAATAATAGCTATTGTTGTTTTGGTTACTATTATTCAGGGAAAATGATGCCCCCTCTCTCCTCTGAGCTGTAAAGGCTGGCTTCTGCACTTCCCCTTATGCCTTCCTGCAAGGCTTAGAAACCAAGAAAAGAGATGACCCAATTTAGCCTGCATTTGGCCAAGGCTTTGAGTGTGCATAAAGGAAGGAAGCTAACATGGCTAGGGGTGAACTATGATGCCACAGATGGGGGGCTCTGAGAGTCACTCTGAGAGAGTCACTCTGAGAGAGGCTTTAGAAACAAACTTTCAGCAAACATGGGGGCAATTCATTAGAGAAGCTGAAGGAGAAGCTTTGGGGATTTTGCATAAAACTTCCTGCTCTTCTATATCAAATTGAGGCAAGGCAAAGCAAAGCTGCTATATGTTTTTTATGACAACAATCTAACAAAAGTCTACCTGCTTTGCTGTTTTACTGTGAAGTAACCTAAGCTGAATCCCCTTTTAGTTGGAGGGTCACAAGCTGGGCTTTAGCCAACTTATTTTTTTTTACTTGGGTCAATTCACTGATCTAGAACTCAGGATAACTGAGGCAGCTGGTAAGAGGTTCCTTATGCATGTTCATTGACATCCTGTTACACTGTAAGAAGAAGAAAAGAGAGAGAGACAAAGGTGGGAAAACGAGGCAAATTTCTAGTCTTCTGTGAGTAATAGCAATGACCATAAATAGAACATATATGTGGGCCACCCTGTGGGATTGTTTTCTAACACAGACTTAGGAGTCTAGATAGGAACAACAAATAATTCAAAACTACTGTGTTTGAGCATTTACTCTGAGCCCAGCACTGTGCTCTATATAATGTGATTTATACATTAGCTAGTTTCAGCACCATGGTATCAGTCTCAGGCAATTCCTATTTCCTCAGATGAGACCCATATACTCAGAAAGTGGGGCCAATCTCACACAGTTGTCTAATGGAAGAGTATAGATTGAAACCCAGGGATTCCCCTTTCCAAAACCCAGGGCTCAACCTCTCCAACAATCTGAAAACAAGACTAAATCATGAAATGGAGATGTTCTTTATAAAACAGTACCACTCCAGTAACTAATCCAGGAAAAAGAACTTCTGGATATATTAGAGACCCTATTAATTTGAGAAGAAAAAAACATTTCTAGGCTCTTTCGTTAATAAGCGAAAGACAGAGTCAAGTAGAAATTGTGATTCAAACTGGTAACACTTCAATTGTCGAGATCACACAAGGGCTAAAGACGTCACCCCACAGATGTGGGAGTGATAGATGAAGCCCGGGCCACCTCCCTTTATTATGTTGAGTAGGCAGGTTTGTGCAAAGGACACAGTGAAGAGCAGGGTCTGGGGCATTCTCAAAGTATCAGTTAGTTTGCAACTTATTTATGTATCCCCTCTATTTCTACAAAGGTTTTTTATAAAAGACATTTTAAGGGGCTTACAATAAAACTAGATGAGCTCAGAGTGGATGGGGGTGGGGAGACAAACAAGAGAACAGCATACTTGAGGAAGGGAAGAGATGGTTTGAAGAGGGACCTAAGAGATAACTGCTACTAGCTATGAGTTTTTAGAGCATGATTCTGAGTTTCCTGCCAGGGAATGAGGACAGAAGGAATGTCGTATCAGGATGATTGAAGGCAGAGGGGTTGGGGAGCACTGTCAGAGCCAGCAGTACCTGGAGGCCACACTGCTCCTATGGTCCTGACCCCATGTTTTAGGTGCATCATTTTGTCTACTTACATATATTCAGAATAAGTCAGCTCCCAGGCACTGACTGGGTACTCTGACCTAGACCACCGCTGGCTCAGGTAAATGCACTGCCCTCCAGGATTTTATATTCTTTTGCCCAGATGTTGGTCAAAATGTCCTATTAGGTTCTGATGCAGTTCCAAAGGGATGAGGCAGGAGGAGGCAGATGAGATACTCAAACTATTTACTATTGTAGGCATGGGCCCAGGTTGGTCTGCAGGCCATGTAGTTATGCTTGGGCAAAGGAATGGAATCCTCTCCCTCCCTCTGTCTTAGTTCTTTTGGCTGGCGCTTTGTTCTGCAATGAACTTAACAGGAGCTTCTTCCTATCTCTGAGTTCCTTCTGCTTCTGTAAAATAGAGTAGGACTCCGTTATCTCTAAATGCCACCGCACAGGATATCTGCATTTGGAGCCACACAGAATGAGCACATCTTTGGACCAAATGTCCTTGGTTGAAATTCCCCCCATGGAACCAAATAGTGAATCTTTGCACAGAGCCAGGTCTGGGGATTGGTTCCCCGGAAGGTCTAATGAGATGTATGTAAATAGCCCTCCCTGCCACCAGCCTCCTCAATTACAGAAACGGAGCTTTGCCAATTCACCCGACTTCTAGAAATTCACCTCTCCAGTCCAGCAAAACAGGCATTAAGATGCCTATAAATAATCATCTTATTCCCACATTTCTGCAATAGCAGAGAGGCTGTTGCTGCAAACAGATAAACCAGTAGTTCATAGGCAATGCAAATGAATACTGAAGGATGAAGCTTGCCTGATGTATTTGGAAACAAGCAGCAGGTTGGGGTCTTTTTGGTTTTGTTTTGAGGAACAAAAGACAACCCCTTCCCTCTGTACCTCCTGTTTCAGTCTGTGGCTTTAACTCCTTCCCCAGCATCAGGTCCATGGCTAGGGTTTCCATTTCACATGCTGAAGCTAAACTTTAGGAAGAAAGAAACCCTCTGGGTCCCTGAACTGGGGGACCCTGCCATTTATCAGGAGAAGACATGAGAGCCCTGTGCTATGAAGTTACATGTACTGAATGATAAAGAAGCTGCTTTTGGTTCCCCTCAGTTTTCTTTCAAAAGCCAGGACCTACAGCCAGATTTGGTGGGATCGGGAGACTGTTTTCATGAATTTTCATCAGCACCCTTGCTGTAATTTTTAAAGGACCCTCTGACTCTGTCCTTTTGATGAGGAGAAATTACTGTGGACTTGGAGTTTTCTCATTCCCTTCAGAGAAAATGACCTCTGCTTACTCTCAGTAACACAGGAATGAAGCCACATTTCACACTCAGTGCTACAGTAGTTAATAATCTTACACATCTGAAACCAAATTAGAGTCAGAGTCTTCAAAGGTGACAAGCAGAATGCCTTCTGCAAGGTGAAAGGGATACTTTCTTTACCAGCAGAAAGAATTATTTAAAAATTTCCATAGGGACCAATGTGAAGAAGTGTCATCTTTATGGTGTAATAGCCAATGGTAGGCTCTCTCCTCAATGCTTTTTATGCAATGCCTCACTTAGTCCCTGCACACCTTACATGCTGGGCAGATGGGTGCCATCATTACCAGCAGATGTCCAATAAGTAACGAAGGCTCGGAGAACTCAAATCCTAATTCAAGGTCATATAGTGGGGGGTGCGGAGCGGGAGGCAGAGTCAAAATCTGTACCTGGGAGTGTCTTCACTTCATAGCTCATGTATTTATAGCACACAAGGCCTTAAGAAACACTAATCTTAGTTAATGTCATGGAACTTCAAAATATCATTAAATCATTTCTCAAATTGCCCTCTTTTCTTTATGCAGCATAAAAGGTTCCCTCTCTTTACTGAACAAACTGGATTGACAGACATAAGCATTCAAATCAAAATAATGTAGGAAAGAACATAAAAACAAATAATTCACCCTCTAATTAAGTCCTCAAAATTTCCATTTGAAGCCTGGGTAATGATATGGTGTGATTATTATAAAAATAACAAACTATTATCACCACTATGAAATTACCAATTATTACAGAATTCATATTGACTTGGGAACATCTCTCCTTGTTAAAGTAGTACACCCCCATTCCCCATTTTTTTTTTTTTTACCTGTAGTAGAAATAAATTTGTGCAGAAAATTACATAAGGCATATTATATAATGAGAAAGAGTTTTTGGGAAGGAGGATGGTAAACATTTTGATTCACTCAGCATTTTTCACCTAAATGTCAATGCTGCTCATCTTCCCAAAAGAAAGACACATAAGTTTGTTAAAAATGGAGTGGTATAAAAATCTTCTCGTGCAGGTAAGCAAGGCAAGTGGTGGGGGCATAAGGTGAACAAAGTGGGTGACCTTGAACCACTTAGCAAAAGAAAAGAAACACTTACCTCTCAACCAGGAGGCAGAAAATTTGTCTTTTGCGAAAAACTTTACCTAAAAGATTGGTTTTACCACCCTAGACCAAATGAAATATATAGTAACTTGAAAAGAATCTTAATTTCATCAGAGGCAGTCTCTTTTCTTGCAGAGTGAGCTTGGCCTGGTCAAACAGACACACAGTGCCCATGGTGGGGTCAGAAGTGCCTCCTTTGGTTTGTTCCATTAACCAAAGAGCAAACTTTGAATTATAGGGGGACTGTTGCATGAGGCTTAGCAAACCCTAGGAACACCACACTCTTGCTCTCACCAACTCCCAGAAGACCTACTTTTTTCCTAATGTCACTAAGTCTGTCAGGAAAGTGTGCTTGCAGGAAAGCACATTTGGTATGAAGCTTAGCTTAACTGAATCTGAAGAACTTCTGTACTTTGGCTATTATAGGAAATCAGCTTTTTAAAAAATCCTCATTGTGTCCCACATCTCTATGTCTTTCTTTTCTCTATTAACCTTTTCCCCCTCCTTTCCACCCCTTCCCCACAAAATCCCAACTATTTTCCTATTACAAACATCAAAACTAGACATAGTTAATAATTTAAAATCATAGCGACATTGAAAAAGGAAGTTAAAGGATTCTCTCATTTCCTTCTTTCTCAAAACCTCCTTTGGGAGTCCAAAAACACTTATACTCAAAGAGCAGAGAAAGATCATACATTGCTTTGGAGATCCTGTAATACAATTAAGCTTTGTCCCAGTTTATTTCTAGGTTGGTTATTGAGCTACTGGGGCAACATCATGAAATGGCAGTTATGCCCAGTGAGATTCAGGAGCCCAGTAACTCCTGTTGTGCTGAAATTCTCTTTTTATAGAGCTAAATAAACAAAAAGCAAGACATATAGTAACAATCTCAAGTAGATTTTAGTACTTTTAATTTGTCCCCTTTCCTGCTACATCCCAAATCCATTTCTTTCCTGCTCTACCCCAAGTCCTTCAATAACAAGGTCATTCTCTGAAGCCAGTGATGGTCTTCCTACCCTCTCTTCCTCCCTCACCCCCAACCTTCAACCTGTAGCACGTCATGTCTGTTGATTCCAAATCTATGTCTATCCATTAACTCTGTCTCAATGGCCACCACAATTTCTTACCTAGAGGATTCCTAAGTGGTCTTTGTTTTCATTCTTGTTCCCTCTATAATGCAAAGTGGTTTTTGGTTTTGTTTTTACTTTAAATGAAATTATGTAACTCTCATACTTAGAATCTCCTATTGGCTTTCTCTTCCTTCTGCAATAAATTCCAGACTCCTCAACATAGTCTATGCTGCTTCTGCACAGTCTGGCCCTAGCCTCCTTGCAGTTTCTCCAAAAATTCAGTCACTCTTCTGGTTGAATTAGTTGGGCAAGGAAGTTCAGGTGGATGTGTTATTAAAAAAAAAAACAAAAAACCATTTTTGAGACATGGGAAGGAGAAAGACAAGAGATGATGATGTGCCTGTTCTTCCTAAGAGCAAGAAGGGGCTGGTTCAAAGCTGACTGAGTAGGAGGTCATAGTCAGGCAGAGATACTGTGATTTGGAAGCAAGAGGGGAGAGGGAGAGGTTTCCTAGGCTGATTCTTACAAGATAGGCATCCACAGTCATCTCATCATACCTACTTGGGGGCTTTCTTTTAGTCCATCTATGTAACCACACTTCTATCCACTTAGCAAACTCTCATGGAACACAAACTATGGTCAAACAGAATGAAAAGTCAAGGAAACATTAGAACAAAAGAAGAATGTCGGTGGACAGCACTTTGGCTGGCCCCACCATATCTAAAAGCATACGCTGGGGATGCAGCACCCAACTCAGGCCCTTCTCCTGTCCTGGTCCTTGAAAATGAACTCGAGAATACAGACTTCCCATGACTTCCTGATTAAACAGCCAGCTATGGACTGAACCTTCTTCCAGCTGTGGACTGAAACTTCTCTAGCCTAGGAAAGGGTCTTTTTTGACTTAAAAAATAAGGTGGGGGGGGGGTTTCCAATCTCAAACCATTTCCTATCATCAGAGATTCTAAGCTCACCCTCTCACTATAATATATACAGAAATATACATATAACCTTTCCCCCTGCCTCCCAAAAATCATGAAGTGGAGGGAGATATGCAGCTGGTTTTCTTGGGCCTGGGGAACCAGGCAAAGGCTGTTGACAAAAACAAATTACAAGCATGCCTTTGGCCCCATGTGTACTCTGTGACACTAACAAGGCCCTTCAAAGAATTGGATATTGGATCTGACAGGACCAAGTGGCCTGTGATGGCTTGAAAAGAGACTGTGGCCCACCCTCCCCCCGCCCCCCATACACTGGAAACAGGGAAAAAGCAACCAGTGTTCCAGCTACGGAACACAGACCCTGCCCTGGCACTAAGAACTTTTCTTTTTTCGTTAGATTGGGAACCTGCTCATTAGATTTAAGTCCAAAACCAAGAAAGAAAGAGAGATAAAGAGATATGATGTTCTGATGGATTTTTAAACATATTTATGAGAGCTCAGCAAAAAGCACTTCTGATTTAAAACAACCAACCAGTTGCTCCCCAGACAAAATAGCTTATTTATGCAGGGATGGGGTGTGATAAAATTCTGTCTCAACGTATTCCTCTGTAGTGGAGGCTTTGGACACTGAAAGTAAAATTGGGGTCAGATTGGGGAAGATTACCACCTGCAGAGGCTAAATGCAAAGTCTGATAGCTCAGTCATAAACGGGGCCATGGGGCTCATTTTCAATTCTCCTTCCAAGCAACTCACAGAATTGCGGCTGCTTTTTCCAGCATTACATTTAGGGGGACCGAATTAAGACTGCCTATCTTAAGACTCGAAGCCTTGTATAGACTGCAGTCAACTGGGCTCCGTGAGTCTAGAAGACAGAGAATGTAGACTTCCTAGTGATTCTTTCATCTTTTTAGGGGCTGGCAGGAAGGAATTCACTTCCTATAGACTCTTTGATCCATCTCTCTCAGTTCAGGAAGCGGACCAGTTCTCAAGCAAGGTCTGAGTTATTCCTCTCACCTAATGCTATACAGATTCATTTGTGGGAATTTGGCAGGGAGAGCCAGCCTGGAGGAGGCTTGCTCCTTTTCGTCTTTCTCTTCCTGGCTGAATCCATAGCTGAAAAGGGCTTCTGCAGAAAGATGCATCTGGTGATAATGAGGCTTAGGACAGCCCTGGGAGAATGGAATTCCAGGCAGGATGTGGATCACTGAGAAACTGAGCAAGGTCTAAAAGGAGGTTTCTACCTTCTAGATCTGACCCAAAAGGGAGAATCAAGTCCATGTGAATTCCTCTGGAATAAAAAAATTAATTTTCCTTGAAACAAAAAACTATACAGACTGCTTGTATAATGAAAAGTGGTGGGAGCAGTTTTCCACATCATATGGGTCTAAAATTACCTGGAAAAATCCAGGTCACTGAGACCAATTAAGTGTCTATGGTAAATTATCAGGATAAATGATTCATGCTATCATTTTCCCTAGGGGCCATTCCCTGGACTACCCTTTCAAAGAGTCTGACATGAGATACCATGTTGGAGTATTTAGCATGATGAGGAATAAAGACCTAGGAATAAAGAATTGTTCCTCAGTTTCTGTACCTTTTAGCATTCTGGGAATTTGTCTGGAAGGCAACTGAATTATTTAGATAATTTGACAAAAGGAATAACAAAAACTCACCTTACTTTCTCACATAACGTATATCAAATGGCGACCAGGAGATAACTGAGGGATTAGGTCTGTGCTGTTAAAACTAACCATTTCTGCAAACTCCATTAGCGGAAGATCTGTAGTCATAGAAACATGTTCAAGCATGTCTACAGCTTCATCTGTATTCTTTCTTGCATTCCATCACTATCTTGGCCCTCATACATACTTAACTGTACTTTAGAACCATAATAAGGGTCATAATTGGCATATTTAAAATCTGCCAATTTTCTCTTCAAGGCCACATATAGAAAGACAAGACCACAGAGTGGCCCTGCCCCTCAGATCATCATTCAGGCACTTCTCACATAGGAAGGATGGATGTACTGCATCTACTGTCAGTGGGTAAATGGACTTTAAAAAGAAATAGCCCTCTCTCCCCCCTCATCAACATGGAAACCACTTAGGCATTGGGGTACAATGCTTAGGATGATGATAATGATATTAATAATCTTTTTTATGCTTTATGATTTATAAGTGCTTTTCACTTACATTATCTCTGACCCCTGCGACACAAATCCTGCATGGTAAGTGTTATTAGCCTCATCTGACAGTTAAAAAAAAAAAAAAAGACAAGGCTTTAAGACACAGTCCATAACCTGGTAACCACTGGACAACTCCCAACCCGTGTGGCAGAATGCTTAAAATTCATGACAGAATCACATTTAAAAGTCACAGATTTTCATGTAAAACTCTGGATTTCCAATTTTGCTTTAAAAATCTCAAGATCTGGCCATAATTTTCTGATAGAGTTTGGTGGGGATGACAATCCTTAAGCAAAACAGGAGTGCTTTCATTTGTCACAGTCCCCACTGTGCCCTTTCAACCATGACTGCCCTGGTTCATTAGGCTCCCTACAGTTCCTGTAGACACTAGAGTTGGCTAAGAAGTGGGTTCAAGATGAAATGATTAATTAAATGGTAGAAGTGAAGACTGAAATCTGAAATCAGAGTTCTGATACTAAGTCTATCTCGGCTTCTGTTTCTTTGGTGTTCCTCTCAAATAGAACCACCTGATTTACATTTTGGAATCCCAGGTATGGGGTCCAAAAGTCTGAATTTTGAAAAACCAAGCAGGATGTGATGTAACTGAATGAAAGGAGCAACATCCTAAGGAGTCTGAAGACCCAGGGATCCTCTTGGTCCTTTGACTAAATTAATCTGCCTCTCTGTCCTTCAATCATGAAGTCTTTGGACACCCACAGAGTGCTGTGCTCTCTGGATGATGTCATCTTTTTGGGACCTTAGCTTCATTACTTACTTGTCAAATGGGTTTGATAATATTTGCCTTCTCTCTGCCATTTGGGTATTGATATTTTCCACACTTGTCCATTCATCAAGTATTTACTGAATGTCTACCTTGTGATAGGAACTGTGCTTGGCTGTAGGTATCCAACATCACAGTGTAGACGTGGTTGTTAAACCCAAGTGAGACTGAGCTGTGGGTGTGTATTATACAAAACGCACTTCAGTATTTACCTCATGTTGGTAGGCACAGTCTTTACCAGAGTCCACATTGAGCTCACATGGTTAATGCATTCCTATGACCATGCCCCTTTTGTTGTGGCTTAACTGAAAGTCTTTTTCAAAAGCAACTCCAGGATTTAATTTTCCAGACAATGCATTAAAAAAGTAGGCAACTGTTCAAATGCCAAGTTTTAACTAAATATTTCACTTATTTGCATGAGATCGAGAATATTGGCTCTTGTCCATGAGACTATATAGATGTGTATACCTAAGTTATGTCTTATATATCCCTGACCATTGTTTTAAGTCTTTAGAGAATCTAAAGATGAATATAAGCTATAGTCCTTTCTAAAATTCTGAAAGTTGGGCGCCTGGGTGGCTCAGTGGGTTAAGCCTCTGCCTTCGGTCATGATCTCAGGGTCCTGGGATCGAGGCCCACATCGGGCTCTCTGCTCAGCGGGGAGCCTGCTTTCTCCCCTCTCTCTCTGCCTGCCTCTCTGCCTACTTGTGATCTCTCTCTCTCTGTTTCAAATAAATAAATAAAATCTTTATAAAAAAAAAAATTCTGAAAGTTGACGAAGTCCTTGCTACTGAAAATTTGGTCCCAGAACCCCCTGTATTAGTACTTACTGGGATTTTGCTCCAAATGCAATTTTGTAGGCCTAAATTTACATTTAATACAATCCCCGGATTATGACTATATACATTTAAGTTTGGCAAGTGCTAAGTTAGATTCCTTAGTAACAGTTCCAATTAACCTCATTGTGATAATCATTTCCATATACACATATATCAAATCACATACTTTATATATGAGTTATACACACACTATGTACTTGATATACAGGTATCAAAACATATATATATAATCACATCATCACATTGTACACCTTAACATTGAACAATGTTATATGTCCATTATATCCCCAGAGAGTTGGAAGAAGAAGAAAAAGAGTTCCCAAGATGTGGGTGTTTTGATATCTGCATTTATATAAGGACCATTTAGATACAGAAGGGTAGGCAGTAAGTAGAAAGTGTCATTCCAGAGGCTCTAAAACTCTACTCTTGAACAGTTACTCTATATTTAGGATTCCTCTACTAAGTCTAAGTTGGTTTATGAATGGACAAAGAGACTGTCTGAGGCAGACACATCTCATGATAGTCACTGTCATGGCTTAGATGAAAGTCATGGTCTTTTTTTTTTTTTAAAGATTTTATTTATTTATTTGAGAAAGAGACAATGAGAGAGAGCATGAGCAAGGAGAAGGTCAGAGGGAGAAGCAGACTCCCCGTGGAGCTGGGAGCCCGATGCAGGACTTGATCCGGAAACTCCGGGATCATGACCTGAGCCGAAGGCAGTCGTCCAACCAACTGAGCCACCCAGGTGTCCCGAAAGTCATGGTCTTGACATTGTATTGGATAGTCCTAATTTCAGCTTGAAGACGAAACAATATGTCCTTTTCTCCATAAAAGCAGCTGACATCACTGCAAAAGGCTTTAGAGCCTTGGCATAATTTCCCGCCTATTCCATAATTTTTTTTCCTGCCCCATGAAATTGGCACTCAGTCTTAAGACTTTAGAAGCTTGAAGTACCAGGCTCTAGTCATTGCTATAAATAATATTTCTGCCTCTCTTTAGATTTACTTTATACGTAAACTAAAAGGGCAAACAGAATATGTATTCTCTCAAAATATTTGCTTGACTGGCATTCAGAATTTGAATTCTTCAACTTCATCACATTCCATTATTTGAAAACAAGCAAAATTTTTGACATTTTCATTTGAAATTTGTGGTCATAAAATCCACAGAATCCAGGACATGGTAACCTGTACCAGGCATATGATCATGTCAAAATGCAGAATTTCACTTCCCCAGATATTGCATATTTGATCAATTCTCACAGAATATAATAAGGTTCTATAAGTATTGCTCTACCTCCTGCTTTACATCATGATCCATAAAACCCTCACCTCTCTAAAGCACCTGTCCTGGGGACATATAGTTTCACATAAGACATGCTATCTGCTTACATTTTACTTTTCTGCTCAAGTGATCTCATGACCCAAGGAAGGAATTGCTCATTTACTCAATTTAATTCAACAGATATGTATCCTGTGTCAAATATACTTCAAATCCTGTGTGGGGTATTGTAGGAGACAAAATATAAATTGGTTGTGCTCTCTGCCTATAAAAGATGACTTGTTAGGGTGGAACAACAACAACAAAAAAAAGATAAAGGCAAAGAGTTTTTATAAGATGTGGCAAAAAAGTGCTCCAGGATTTAAGAACTCTGTGTGTGTGTGTGTGTGTGTGTGTGTGTGTGTGTGTGTATGTATATGTATGTATGTATGTATGTATGTATATATATATATATATATATATATATATATATATATATATATATATGAAGCTAAATCTTAAGGAAAGTTTTGAATAAAACAATCTAGACACAAATGAGTGCATACTATATAAATTCATCTATGTGATGCTTAAGAGCAGGCAGAACTACTCGATGATGATTGAGTCAGAATAATGGTTATTTGGAAATTGGTACTACCTAGAAAGAGACAAAGGAAACTTTTGGGGCAACAGAAATCTTTATCTTGATGTGAGTGATGGTTATACAACTGTCCACATTTGTCAAAGTTCATCCCAAATAGACATAAGACTTGTGTATTTCACTTTGTTATTGAACAGTTATATATGTCTGTCTGTGTGTATAATTAAAAACAGAAATACTGTTGTACCAGAATATCATAAAAACTGAGATATCCAAACACTAGCTCCATTTTTTACTCAGAAAGAAGAGGGGGTTATTTCCCTGGGAGGCCTCCCTATACTGGGGTGGCTTGTGTGGGAGAGTAAGTGTTTGAACTGGTGGGAATCCCACCTCCATTATCTTCAAGTTGTGATCCTGAGGCAATCTTTTAATCTGAGCTTTAGCTTCCCCTTCTGAAAAAGCTAATGATGTCTACTTTAGAGAGTTATTTTGAGTATCAACTCAATTAATTGGTGTCAAAATGCATTATAAACTGCAAATCATTGAAGAAAATTGAGCATCCATCATTCCGTTTCATAATGGTTAAGTCCCTCTATTTGGTGGAGCCTCTACTTCCTCCATCACTGAATGAATGTGTGTTCCCAGGACACTTTAAAGGCACAGTAATCTTTGTGAAGATTAATTTGTGATTCTGGAACTTGACCTTACCCCCTGCCAAAAGGATGCGGGTCTGTTAGAGTGAGCATGTGTGGAATTCATCACTGAACATGCGTTCAGGGCCATTTTCTTTGTCTTGGTTTCTTACCCTGTGTCTCCATTCTCTCAGATACCTAGAGAGAAGTTAGCAAGTTTTCTCAAGGGGTCATCCAAGTCTCTGGACACTGCAGTGCTGGCAGGGGGCAGACGTAGCTTTTGGACTCTTAGGAGGCCTGTGTCAGAACTGTCAGAGCAGGTTCTGTGACCGGGGCCTGCCATAGAAGAGTGCCGCGAAGGCTCTCATGGGAGCGGACGCTCAGCACCACAGCCTGTCTGTGCCTCTAAGTTTCACTGCTGAGTTTGCACTAGCTGTTGCTGTCACTGTTGTATCAGGTGTACATGCTGTGGTGACAGAGCAACACCACCGTTCAGCCTGACTCACCCTGTCACCTCAGCGAGTGGTCTGCTATGAGGGTTAGGTGTCTTTGTATCATAGGACTTCAAACCCTGTTTCAAATCCCCATGTGACTCCTTTCTACCCAACAGGTGGCATGCTCCTGCCAAGCCCCAGCAGAGAGAATTTCTGCAAAGCAAGTTCTATTTCCCCACTGGTAGGCTTGTATCTGACTGATATTTTATTGGGGGTGGCACCTGGCACGTCAGAATTGTCATTCTCGGGGACAAGAACACAGCAAAGAAAGATTTTTTTTTTTCTTGACTAAATGGCTGGCTGAATGCGATCAAGTCTTTTGCAAAGGAACATATCCTGACAGAGAAACCTAATACATCTCTTCTAGAAGTTGAGATCCTCTTGTTTAGAGGAGGCATGTCTACAACTGTTCCTCTTCCTTAAGTCTGCATCCCCCTCCCCCCCAAAACAAGCATTTCTGCTAAACATTCTTTTGAAGCCATTTGGGAAAAAAAAAAAATGGAGCAAAAGTTTGGGATGTCTCAGTTCATCTGGAAAATTGTCATGCCATGACCACTAAGTTATGGGCTTTTTCCATAATCAAGGGAAAAGATCATTTTGGAGTATGGTCTTTGAGGAAATTATTATCTCTTCTAGAAACCATTGATTTTAGTAGATAGAATGCTTAATATTTTCATAATTTGTGAGAAATTATGAAAGGTTTGCAAAGCATTTTACCATAGTACAGTGGTGAACCTTGGGTACTGGATGTTTATACATGATCCTGTCAGTTTGTACATGAGTGAAGTGGTAACTGGCACTCAGATCACCGTGAATCTGGGCTTCTCTCTACATCTACACTAACCTGGTGTGTGGGGAAATATTCTTTCTATACATTAGGACCATAGCATTCAAGATAGGTCCAGATGCAATCACAGATACCCTTTTAGTCATGAATTTTTATAAGAACCTGTATAGTCTATATCTCCAGTTGCTGTCCTGATATAGACAAGCAGATCTCTGCTTAGTACTTTCATTGAGAACTGACCCAGGGAGTTATTCTCCCATACTTAATGGAAATGTTCCCATAAATTTTAGAATGAATATGTATTAATTTATCAAGTATTTGCAGTGTCTCTACTATGCCCAGACCCCATCAGAGATTCAGAAAAATAAAGATGAATAGGACAGAGTCTCTGCCTTCATTTGGTTGAAGTTCAGTGGCAGAGAAAGATAAGAACACTCACTCCTACAATCTCTGTTAGCATGACTGAAGCAAAGCATAGGTTCTGGGAAATGGGGCAACAACAACAACAACAATGACAACAACAACAACAACCCCCCACACAAAAATCATAAAGTGAAGCTCAAGCTAAATCTTGAAGGATGAATAGGATTTACCCAAGTGGACATGATAAGAAAGGGTATTTCTGGCAAAAGTTAAGCACATATGAAGATAAACTATCTATAGTTAAAATTTGCCATAAACCGATTTTGAAGAAATCCGTTTTTAAAAATTTGCTGGTTGTGATTCTGTAGTGTATTTTTAAAATGATGAAAGTCAGATATACTTTTTGTGGCAGGGCAGATTAGCTTGTACAGGTTTGCAGCAAATTTGGCTTTGGATTACAGTAGTGTTACACAGAGGACTCTGGGCCTTGGATCAGTGTAACTCCCAGCAAGGATCAAAGTAATTATCTACTGAAGATGCTACATGCAAATGCAGCAGGGCAGTCCATAGCATTCAGCTGAGAAATAATGAATTTCATCTTAAACACTAGTGGCGATATCATCTAGAAAAGTTAATTAAAGATGCCATTTCATTAAAGAATTAGGCTGGTGTGACAGCCCCATGCCTCAAAGTTCTTGATGAAACAGACGCAGTGTTGAACATCCCTCAAGTTCTGCTTGACTTCAGCCAAAGTTCTCTTAAGTCACTGGAGAGATTTAGTCCCTGTACTTCTGTTGGGTCCACTTTTCAGGATTTTCAAGTCTCCTCTACTCACTGACAGTTGTTGCTTTAGGAGGTACAAATTCCTGGCTTTTTCCTTTCACTTGTATTGCAAGAAAAATCTCTATAGTTGGGTCATGCTACATGGTAGCATGGAGCTAGGAGACAGAGGTGTTATTTACATTTAATTAAAATTAAAATTAAAATTCCTCAGTTACACCAGTCACATTTCAAGTGTCCAATAGCCACCTGAGGCTCTGGCTATCATACTTGGCAATGCTCATATAGAACATTTCCATCATCAAAGAAAACTCTACTGGCAGTGCTGATCAATGAACACCCATGATTATTCCAACTTAACCATATTACAAGAGTATTAGGTAACGCTCTTGAAGAGATCTTTTGTACCTCCTAAAAACTTTTTTTTGTGAATAGAATATCCAAAGTCTGGACCATTTACTAGTAACCTTGAAAGATCTATACTTGTTTTATTTTCCTAAGTGCAAAATCCAAACCAAACATTCCCACCTTTAATGAAAATTTGACAATGTGTTTAATAGCATATTCTTTCAGTTTGCAATGAGAAAAAGAGATGTAGATATTCTTGGTGCTGTGTTTAGGAAATAGTTTCCTAATTGGCCCAGGAGAGATTAAGATGATATGCGACAAATTACTTGATTATAACCAGTTGGCAGTGGTGAACAGATCAGAAGTTTTGGTGAACTGCCTAGTATAGATTACGACGAGTTATACAGTTCTGAGCTGAAACCTACTGCTTCTTTCAGATTACTATTATGTTATCAGCCAAGTCATCCAAAAGTCACTCTACACATAAAAGGGAAATGCAGTGAACATTCGATATGATACCATATCATAACTAAGCACAATGTTGGAGTTTCCACATACCTATGGAATGAGATCTACCATGTTTTTTGAATACTAAATTAATAGCAGTGTCTTTGTGAACAAAAAGCAAGCATAATGCATGGGACAAATTGGGATGTTTTCTCTTAGGCTGCTGGCAATATCGTTATACACATATGCCAAGGTCAAGGAGTAGGACATCGCTAATTAAGAGAGTCTTATTTATTGGAATGTAATTAAGTTGATGAGAAGGAGCTATAACACAAGATGCAAAAAATAATTAAAAAGAAAAGGTCAGCTTGAAAGGGTCTTATTGATAATCATTGGGTTCATACAAAAAAGCAAAGTAATGGAAAGAACATCAATGATCATTTTGCTAGCACCTTCTAATACGCTATTGTGCATAGCACAAAAACTTGAAATTAGTTTGGTGTGGTTTGTAGAAGCTGCCAGGAATAGTGGAGGATCACAAGAGGCTTCAGTATTGAGGACGATAGCAATTCCTGTTTTATTCCTCTTTCCTCCTAACCACCTCATCCTTATTCACATGCACCCTGCTCTGCACATCATTTTTCCTAATTTATTTCAAATCCTGGCTCTATCACTTGCTAGCCATGCATTTTTGGGTAAGTTACTAAACCTCACTAAGTCCTCTGTTTCCTCATCTATAAAATGAGGCTAGTAATAGAAGCTAAGATCAGATACCTACTACACCAGGTTGGTAAGAGTATTAAATTACTAACAGAATAATCATGAACAGTTCCTAGCACATAGGAAGTGCATGAATGCCATCTTTAGCAAAATGGGCTGTCTTTGGGAAACCTTTAGGGTGTTTGTCCCCAAATCGACATTTTAGTCATGTGATCATTGTAAGAATGCATGCCCCCTCCACTCCTGCATTGGCTGGGACCATTCTAGATTTTGATACCTGTTGTATCCCAGCATCTAGTATGTACCCTCTTCATAGTAGGCATCAATCCAGATTTGTGGATGAATGACTGCTTGATTCCACCATCTCTAGGTAATAAATCAGGATACTAGTATAGTTTTCTTCAAAATATTTATTTATTTGAGAGAAAGAGCATGCAGGCAGGAGGGGCAGTGCAAAAGGGAGAGAGAGTCATAAGCAAACAATGTCCTGAGCCCAGAGCCAGATGCTGAGATTGAGCCACTCAATCTCATAACCCTGAGATCCTGACCTGAGCTGAAACCAAGAGTCAGGAGCTTTAACTGACTGAGCCACCCAGGTGCCCCCCACCTTTGCTTCTCTTTCTATCAAAGCAGAATCTTATTTTCTGTTTATAGTTCTTAGGGTGATTCTGCAAATCTCAAGATTGGCTATTCAACACTATACATGATATTAAGGAGTAAAATCATTCCACTGCAGACCTTCCTTGCTCTATCATTAGTTAAAAATAGATTCACTAAGATCTTTTTTCAAAAATAAGTTTAACATGAGTTAAATGCAAACTTTCATAACTAAGTACAGGCTAGGGAATAGACTGTAGACTGCTGGTGGTCAAGAAGAGCAGGTGAATTTGAAAGACATGTAGGAGATAAAACATGACACTTAACATGGAGGAAATTGTTAAGAATAAGACAACAGGCACCAAATGGAGGGACTTATGCTAATCCCCACATCACCAAACCAAGAGTCTTAATCAGGAATCACCTGTTCATCACTAGTTAGGAAATCTGATAGACTCCTGACATTCCCTAAAGGAAAATGACCTTGCTACAACCCATCCAGTTTTTGCTAGTATAACTTCCTTGTCCCTGCTCCTTTCTGCTTATAAAAGTCTTTCATTTGTACAGCTCCTTAGCGTGCCTTTCCATCTGCTAGATGGGATTCTACCCAATTCATGAATCACTGAATCAAGCAAAAAAAGATGTTTAAAATTTATTCAGCTGAATTTTATTTTAATGAAGTTAATGTCATTGCTCTTGATAAAAGTAATTAAAATAATTATGTTCATATAAGATAAGGCTTTAGTTAATTATCTCATCTTCATTAATAGATGTTTAATACATTCTATTTTGATCCCCATCTTACAGATTCGAAAATAGTCTTCAACACATTTCAAACCATCTTATCACTTAGCCATTTTGATTTTGTACCATCATTTCTTTTTAAATAAAATGGAATCTAAGATCAGATTTGGCTACAAATTAATTTTGCCAAATTGATGGGATTCTTGCCATATTGTCCATAGGACTCTGTCCCTTTACTTTGTATCCCTTACAAGCACAAGTCAAACATACAAAGGGCCTTCCCACAGTAAATTGAGTAATAATGCTGACTTATCCTCTATTCCACTTCATCTCCACCAAATACATTTTAGGAACAACAGATTTCCTCCTACAGTATAGACAATGTAAGTAAAGACAATGTAAATAATTTTATCTTCCATTCTTGAAATTCTCCAAAGCCTTCCCACCACACTTATAATAAAATCCAAACTCCCATCCCTGCCCCAGCACCCTCTTTGATGTCACTTGTTCCCCCACCCCCAGTCCCATTCACACATGCCTACTTCAGTTCCATGAATAGATCAACATTTGCTCTAAGCAAGGCCTGGGGATTGCTCTTTCTGGAACACTCCTGTATTCACTATGATCCTTCTTTAAGTCTGATCTTAAATATCACCCCCTTAAAGATACTGTCCCTAGCCTTTTAACCTAAATTAATCCCATTCCATGAATTTTTCTCTTACCTAGTGCCATATATGTCTCCCTTGTGATATTTGTAACTTAAAGATACACATATATGTATTTCATTTCATTTCTTAGTTTCCTTTTATTTTAGCCAGGTCAACAAAGGGTAATTTTGTCCCTCCATTTACCTGAGGGTAAAAAGGTTTGGAGACCTTTTTATTGTTCCAACAAGGTTAAGGGGGTGGCTACTGGCAGCTAGGGGATAGAGGCCAGGGATATTTTTAAATATCCTACAATGCACAGACAGTTTTACTCCTCCCCTCCCCCCAAAGAATTATCCAGCATGAAATGTCAGTAATACTGAAGTTGGAAAACCCAGATCTAGTTCCACCATTATCCTGAAAGCTTCACAAAGGCCATCCTTTCTCTGGCTTGTTCATCACTGTGGTCCCACAACCTAGCAAATCATCCTATTGAAAAATTAGTGAGTAATATAAAGAAGGGGGGCAAAGTGTGGCAAGTTCTGGAATCTAGAAGCTATCCAAATGCAGAGATCTCTTATTCCAACAGGAGCTCCACTCCACTGAGATGTTTTCATTGAAATAAGTATCCTCAGCTGGATTCTCCAGTACTCAACATTGCAGGTTACTTCTACCTGAGACAAAGTAGTCCCCTGTTGAAATCTTTGTCATGTATAAAGCCAGAGATTTGTAGCAGAAACAGACTTTTCCAAAGGTGAGGATCACAGGGCACAAAGAGAAAGCACAATGGGTCAGAGCCAGCTGATTGCCCACTGGTGGTCTGGTGCAGGAGAGCACCATCCACCTTCTACACTACATGGGTCATTGGAGGGGCCAATTGTATTCCTGTGGTCTGGTTCCCACATCTGAAAAAAATGAATGGTCTCTGACCCAGAGGTCTGAATGTTTGGCAAGCAGTCAGCTATGAAACAGACTACTGATCCACAGGGGACTAAAATGAGGCTTCACAGTAATTTCCCCTTTTATAACACCTAAGTGTTGCAGTGATGATCATATTTGACATTTCTGGAAAAGTCACATCATTATTAAATAAGAATTCCTCTTTCACCTATTGGACTAGACACATGGTGGCAACATAGATAATCAGAAAAAAAATTTAAAAGCAGGCAACATACATCAAATGCCCCAGAATCCCAAATAATGTCAAATATGCAGCTACTCCCTGAGGGTCAACAATTTCATCCAAAATTCATATGTCTATGAAATTAGAAGATGTGACATAGCTTAACTGTTCTCAGTAAAGTGTTATACTTTTCTCCTAAAAAGGAATTGCTTGACTTCACTGATAATGTCAAATGTTGTCATAGGAAACAGAGGTTAGCTTACCAAAGCACGGATGTAGGATGAGGATACGAATGAATTGTAAGGGACCATCCAAACCTGGTCCTTCCAGTTCCAAGTGATTTCTAAAAGCCTTTTGTGAAGTAAGAGAGTACATTTTTGGATAGTAAACATCCACCCCTTTCCTGTCCCTATCTTCCCTCCATCTGGTCAGGAGGATGGACATCTGGCAATGCTGTCAGCGTGGCGGGTGAGCTCAACAGAGATGCAGGTCACCACCAAAATCTGATCTGGCAACTGACAGTCTTCTATAAATTTGCACAACGGTAGCTATGTGCCAAAAATAGTGAGGTAACTCAGTGAGCCCATTGTCATACTTGTTTGTGGCTGATCAAACATCTCAGGGAAGATGATGTAGTCTGACAGAGCAGGTGAAAATTCTTATTCTATGTTCCCAAGGGGACTTTCTTTCATGAGTCTTCCCCCACCCTCAAATTACTGAACCTTGATAATGGAACTCATCCTTCACATAAAAGATTTGGGGGCAAAAAAACTACAGAGTACCAACCATACGTAAAACCAACTGCACTTCAGGCTAAACTTTAGGTGTCAGATTATACTAACAAGGCAACTTGCTTTATATATCACCTCATTTCTAACTCTGAAGAGAGTCTAATGATTAATTCAAATTAACCTACTCCACAGCCAAAGTGGTATGTGTTATAAAACACGAAAGTGAATTGGCTGAAAATTTTTAATTTTCCCTACTTATTAGCTATCTGTTCTGGGAATAAATTGAAGGTGTTAATTTCCTAGGTTTCAAATCTATTTTAAAATGTGCTAGGCTGAGAGAAAGGGGAAAAAATGGAATGTAGAATAATCTTCTCTTTGAGACAGAATTAAGAAACGTGGCTCTTTTTTCAGAATTGTGCTGGCTTTTTTTTTTTTTTAATTTTATTTATTTGACAGACAGAGATCACAAGTAGGCAGAGAGGCAGGCAGAGAGAAACGGGGAGGCAGGCTCCCCGCTGAGCAGAAAGCCCAATGCAGGGCTCGATCCCAGGACTCTGAGATCATGACCTGAGCTAAAGGCAGAGGCTTTAACCCACTGAGCCACCCAGGTGCCCCTGTGCTGGCTTTTTAGATACTATTTAGGGTTCAGGTGCCTGGTCCCTTATAATGCTTAGCATAAGATAATACTTAAAGTGCTGTATCAACCTGTTATGGATTGAATTGTGCACCCCCAAATTTACATGTTGAAGCCTTAATCCCCCAATGTGACTACATTTACAGTTAGGGCCTTCGAGGAGGTAATTACAGTTAAGTGACGTTATCAAGGTTGGCCTTAATCAGATGGAACTGGTGGTTGCTTTTTTTTTTTTTTTTTTTTTTTTAATAAAGAGACACCGAACAGTTCTTTCTTTCTATGCACATTCAGACTTAAGACCACATGAAGACATAGCACAAAGATGACATCTGCAAACAAGGAAGAGACAGACTGCACCAAAACCCATGCCTGCTGGTATCTTGATATTGGAATCCTAGCCTCCAGTACTGTGAGAAAATAAAAGTCTGTTGTTTAAGCCACCCAAACTATGGTATTTTGTTAGGGCAGCCCAAGCTTCTACACAACTTTACCTAATTCTCTGCTTTTGTCATACAGTACTGTGTGTTACTACAAAGTCACATAAGGAGACCTGTTTCTTATGCAATTTCATTTTACTAGTGAACCCAGTATTAAGTAATAAAAACAGCTATCCCAACATCCATGTACTTTGAACTGTGATAGTCAGGTCACTTGCTTCCTTAACAGAGCCTTTATAAATAATACCCACCAACCTACTAGGATCATCCTACTTTTTCCAGATCATTGCAAGATTTAGTTACAAGGTAGGTGGAGATGCAGAATATATATCCCCATGCCTACTCTAAATAGGATGGCAGTTGAAGGGAAACAATCACAAAGATCAACCAGTATTTAAAAGCCAGTGATCTAAGAGGTCAATGGTGACACACAACTAATTAATCACTGTCTTGTCTGAATAATGTCTCTGCATGTTTCTAGAGGTTCACACTTGGGTTCAACTACCCATATGGCATCTGGAACTTGGGTCAGGTTCTGGGACCACTCTAGGATTGGTGTCACTTCTGATCCTTTCACTACCCAAAATGCTCCTCTACCAACTCTCATTTATACTTCATGATGAAACTCAACTGCCCCCTCTTCCAAGAGGGCCTCTCTGACTCCCCAAACCTGAGTTAGACATAGAATTATTGAATTGGAAGTGCCCTTAGAGATTTCTGTTCCAAAGCACATTATTTTACAATTTTAGAAACTAATACAGGTGAGGTCATTGGCATAGGATTAGGACTCTTAGACAACCTTTTTTTATACAACACATTAAAATATTGATGTCTAAAATAGTTTTTCAAATGCAATTGAAAGAAGGAAGGGGAATAGTTTGTAACTAAGTGCTGAGCACTGAGGATATGGAGGAGAAATGGCTCCAGGGATTTTTCTAAAGTCATGGCCTGGACAAGCTGTTAACAAATATATCGGGGGGCTGTTACAGTAAGAACTTGATCTGAAGATACTGCCACAGCCCATGGACTGGCACACAGTAGGCCTTCAGGAGAAGGGTGGTGGGTGAATTAGCTAATATCTGTAATATAACTGAAGTATATACCACTTATTTTAAGGCAAAAGGAAAAATGACTCTAATAACTTTTTTCCTAAGATTTTATTTATTTGACAGAGAGAGGGAACACAAGAAGGTGGTATGGGAGAGGGAGAAGCAAGCTTCCTGCTGAGCAGAAAGTCCCATATGGGGCTCCATCCAAGGACCTTGGGGTGATGACCAGAGCCAATGGCAGATGCTTAATTGCCTGAGCCCCCTGGGTGCCCCCTAATATCTTATTATTTCAAGTAAAAACTGCCTTAATTTTAGTATAATTCTTGGGAGCTATGCTTTGGAGTTCTAAAGTAAAACCGTAGTTATACTTTGCCTGTGAGGAGGACATTAATCTGGAGTGATCAAAGGGGAGAATGTTATGTGCTGATGGTGTCCCCCCCAAATTCCTATGTAGAAGCCTCACCCTCAGTGCCTTAGAATATGTAACTGTATTTGGAGTTAAGGTCTCTAAAGAGTTAATTAAGTTGAAATGAGGCCATTAGGGTGAGCCCTGCATCTGTTATGACTGGTATCTTTAGAGGAGGAAATTTGGACACAAAGTGTACCGGAACAGGAGGAAGACCATGTGAAGACAAAAGGAGAAGATAGCTATCTGCAAGCCAAGGAGGGAGGCCTCAAAAGAAATCAAGCCAGCACCTTGATCTTGGACTTTTAGCCTCTAGAATTGTGAGACAGTACATTTCTATTGTTTAAACCCCCCAGTCTATGGTACTTTATGGAAATCTAGCCAACTCCTGAAGTAGAAAACACATACCTTGAGATAAAAGGATTTTCCAGCAAGCTACAGTGACAAGCTTTCAACTCTGACTAGCTGAGATTCTGTAGTTCTAATCTTATTCAAATATCTGTCCTGCTGACCTTTCTACACCTATAAAGGAAAATTTCTTATTGTTTTTATGAATATGAGATGCTACTCCTCCAATGGGGAATAATTATTTCTGAGATATCTAATCTTAATAAGCTAACAAGAACATCTAAAACAGGGACACGATCTCTGTTCTACATTTACAAAAAGGTGGAGTGTTAATTTTTACTCCAGGTAAGATTTTTGAGATTAATTTGTCACCTGAGGCCATGCGCTTGATTCAAACATTTGTTGATCAATAAGAGGAAAAACAAAAATGACTAGGTTTCTTCTTGGTTTTGTATTTATAAACGTGAAATGATAAAAAAATAATGTTGAGCGTGCTTTATAGCTCTTCTAATCTCTTTTTGCATTTTATTTAATTTGAAGCACAATCCCCTGACTTGGAAGGATGAATTTCTAATATGTAAACAAGCAAGCTGAGACTCAAAGACTTATCACAAGCTGTATACAACCTGATAACAGTTGAGGTGGGACTGCAGTCCAAGGATCCTTCCTTTCTACCCAACTACTGATACTTTGAAGGCAGCTAAAGGGAACATAGTTGTTATTTCAGAATTTGTACAAAATGCAGATGAAAGGAGGTGCTTGTGTAGGCTTCTAGACCTGAGCTACAACAAATCAGATCATGGTAATGCCAGATTCTGACATGATAAAAGTTTTGGTACTTCTGAATTCTGTCTCCCTCACCACAGATTCATATATGGAAGTCCTAACCCCCACTACTTAAGAATGTGATCATATTTGGGAATAAGGTCTTTGTAGATCTAATAATTAGTTACAATGGAATCCTGCTGGAGTAGGATGCACCCCAATCCAACATAACTAGGGTCCTTATAAGAAGGGGAAATTGGGGGGCACCTGGGTTGCTCAGTTGTTTAAGCAACTGCCTTCGGCTCAGGTCATGGTTCCAGAGTCCTGGGATCGAGTCCCGCATCAGGCTCCCAACTCCATGGGGAGTCTGCTTCTCCTTCTGACCTTCTCTGCTCTCATGCTCTCTCTCACTCTCTCAATCTCTCAAATAAATAAACAAAATCTTTAAAAAAAAAAAAAAAAAAAAGGGGAAATTGGGGGGCACCTGGGGGGGCTGTTAAGTGGCTACCTAAAGTTAAGTTTTAAGCTAAGTTAAGTGGCTATTAAGTTAAGTGGCTGCCTTCAGCTCAGGTCATGATCCCAGGGTCCTAGGATCCAGCCCCGCATCAGGCTCCCTGCTCAGTGAGGATCCTGCTTGTCCCTCTCCCTCTGCTGTTCCCCCTGCTTATGTTCTCTCTCCCCCTGTCAAATAATTAAATAAAAAAGGGGGAGTGGAATTTGGACACAGACATGCATACAGAGGAAATGCCATGTGAAGTTGAAGGCAAATGTTGGAGTAACATTTCAACAAGGAATGCCCAGGATTGCCAGCAAACTACCAGAAACTTTAGAAGAGACATGGAAAAAGTTGTTCCTCACAGCCTCCAAAAGGAACCAACCCTGATGACACCTTGATTTCAGACTTCTAGCCTCTAGAAATGTGAGACAATAAATTTCTGTTGTTTAAGTTACCCAGTCTGTGGTCCTACGTTATCCCAGCCCTGGCAAACTAATACAGTCCTGTTACCACTGTTGCCCATTGTGATGATTTTAGAGCCAAGGAGAGGATATGCCAGTGTCTGGTCCGGGAACTCCAGCAGCCTTCTGGACTTTTTATCCTCAAGGATCCACTTTTTCCATTTATCTCCTAAAGCTGTTATTTCCTATCAAGTAGAATGGTTAGCTTCTACCAACCACCAATTTGTGAGCTATACTGTCAAAGTGAGACCCTGGGAGGAAGGGACCAGGGCTCAGACTAGAGGAGCCTTGTTCAAAGTAGGCTGCCTGAGAAACCAGCTCCTGATATGGGCCACATTTTACCCCTTGTGGTCTAGCCTCTGAACCTTCCATTGCCCTAAGATGGCTCCCCTTCTCCTTAAAAAAAATATCTCCATGATGCTTAATAACATGCTTTCCATGTTGTTGAAAACTGCCCTTTTCTCAGCTGTGAGGACAGTATGTAACCTGCATTTCTTCTCCCTTCTTGGGCTATGCCTTGTTCTCTTTTAACGCTGTGTCTTTGCTCATCTTTTTCTCTACTTTCTCCCTTGCTGATATTGTCAGCAAAATGCCCGGATACAAATGCCTCTTTCCAGCCCCAGACTCTCTTTGATAGTCCTAATATTTGAACTATCTACAGCACATTTCCATTTGCATGTCCAATAATTACTTCAATCTGAGCCTATAAAGGCAGCCTGGAGAGAAGACAGAGGAGATAGAGGGTATCTTCTTGCTCTTATATCTTTACCACATGAGTTGTGTAACTATTTCTAAGGCTCAGTTTTCCCATCTAGAAAAGAAGTGAATGATTTATAAGGGCTTGTTCAGGTATAAAGTTCAGAGAGTTAAAAAAAAACAAAAGTCAAGCTCCTGTACTAGTTGACTTGTTTTTTTGTTAGAGTTCCATTATTTTTTCTTCCTCTCCAGACTATGGACTTTGGACTCTCTTCATTCCTGATCTCTTCAGCAAATCCTGTTTCTTACTTCTTTGCTAGGTCCCTTGCAGGCATCTGACTCAACATTCCAAATGCACCATCTCAGAGCTGGTCCTTATCACAGTATGACAGTTATAAGAAGCCTCTACAGATTTTCTCTGGTCTGGAAACTTATTCCCGTTGCCCACTGTATCCAATGTTGTGTGTAAACTGGCCTTCCTAAAGCTCTGCGTTCCTTTTCTGCTCAAATCCTCCCAAGGTGGCCAGCCAAATGAAGTTCAGACTTGGGAAGAACAAAGTAGAGCCACAAAAAGATTATCACTAATCTAATCAATAGTGAGATTTCTAAGACAAATTAATGTTTATTGAGCTTCTAAAACTCTTTAGACTCGGAGTTAGGTATTTCCTGCACATTATCTCAGTAAATCTTTATAACAACTCAGAAACAGTAGATTATATCACAGTTAGTAGAGATAATGGTTAATAGCTAAATTTGTAGAACCCACTGTGAAAATTAGTAAAGGGAAACCTCACTAACATACAGTTGGAGTCTTACCACGCAATGTCAACTGTTGGAAGAGCTGTCATTTACAGACCCAACAGAACAATCAAGAGGGAAAAATAATCTATTAATTATAGGTCCCACTAGGGAGAGATGTACTTTATATCTCTTACAAGACACTAACTATCCCTACAACTAGGCCAGTGAGATTCATTCAAAACAACCCCTCCCCGGATGCCTGGGTGCCTCAGTCAGTTAAATGTCTGCCTTCGGCTCAGGTAGTGATCCCAGGGTCCTGGGATGGAGTCCTGAGTCAGGCTCCTTGCTCGGAGGGGAACCTGCCACTCCCTCTGCCTATTGCTCCCCCTGCTTGTACTCGGTCTTTTTCTCTCTATGTCTTTCACTAACAAACAAATAATAATAATAAAAAAAAAATCTTTAAAAACAAAACAAACAAAAAACCCCACACAACTTTGTCTTTCTCCTCCATAAAATAATGCTCCTCTCTTGTTGGACTGGTCTTTGGTTTTCCCACAGTCCTTGCATGTGGTTCAAATTACAATTCTTTTATTTTCAAATGAACCCATTTTTGCTGGTAATATAATTGACAGTTTTAGTTTGAAGGTTCACAAACTGTTCTAGCACTTTCTATACATTAGGATTCTGTAGTGTTTGACAAACAGTATATAAACTGAACTCAGTGTAGAGGTTTCATTAAGAAGTGTCATTAGAGGGGCATCTGGGTGGCTCAGTCAGTAAGTGTCTGACTTCGGCTTGGGCCATGATCTCAGGGTCCTGGGATCAAGCCAAGCATCAGGCTCTGTACTCTGTGGGGAGTTTGTTTCTCCCTCTCTCCGTCTCCCTGCTTGTACTCTCTCCCTCTGTCTCTGTCTCTCTCTCAAATAAATAAATAAATAAATAAATTTTTTTAAAGTGTCATTAGAAATTCCTGTGTTATCAGATACTGTAGTGCTAATATACAAATGTACCCATCTAGTTATTACAAAGCCAAATGTAAATGATCTGTAGTTTTGCAGTTCCTGAGTGTATTAAATTCATACTATAATGACTTCCTATGTAGAGTTCTACTTCAGATCCTTAATTCCTGAAGTCCATATGGTATCTCTCCTGCTAAGATGGCTTATTCTGGGAGAGGTCTTCCTCATCCCATATATGAGACATAAACAGCCCCACTCTGAGCCCTTAACTTGCTTTATTTCTCTTCTTACCAATCATCAACAGTTTACTTTCTATACCTTTGTTTGAAAGTAACCTCTGAGGGGCACCTGGGTGGCTCAGTGGGTTAAGTCTCTGCCTTTGGCTCACGTCATGATCTCAGGCTCCTGGGATCAAGTTCTGCATTGGGCTCTCTGCTCAGCAGGAAGCCTGATTCCCCTGCTCCTCTCTCTGCCTGCCTCTGCCTACTTGTGATCTCTCTCTCTGTGTCAAATAAATAAAATCTTAAAAAAAAAAAAGAAAGTAACCTCTGAGACTAGTTACTTTGTTTATTTCATTATTATACCTAGCCCTCAAAACAACCTTGTCACATAGACAGTATTACTGATAGAGTAGGCGGTTAGCTAGCTATGAGCTGGAGGCAAGGGTGGTGGTAAACAGTGGTTTTGTGGTTTCTCACCTCCTGGGGCAATCAGCCAAGAACAACAGTTGCCAAGCATGCACTCTCCTTTACAGCCAGTGTCCTACAATAACATATAATTTCATTATAATATATTTACATTGCAATTTCAACCCCCACCCCCATGGAGGAAGATGGCCATGAGATCTGACAAGAACTTCCTAAGGCCCAGCTCCCCCTCCCAACTGGTAGGAGGAGTCCCTCAAATGATTGGGAACAACCTCTGTCAGGGTCAGAATCAGCCCTAGTTATGACCCACACCCTATGCAAACGTAAAAAGAAAAACCACCCCTAACCCAGGTGCAGTTGCTACCTCTGGGCCTGCCTGCTCTCCCACCTTGAGAGTGTACTATTCTTGATGAAATGCTTTGTCTTGATTACTTTCCTTCTGGCTGTCTTTACTGGAGCACAGATCCTCAAGTAAATCTTTCATGGGGAGTTCAAGAAGGAGAGCTCCATTCAAATCACTCAGACTCTCCCACTAGTAACATTACCTCTATATTGTAAACAGCTGAAGCCCAAAGGGCTGTAGTGGTTTAAGCCAAGATTCTAACCCCAATCTGATAAACTGGGCCTATGGATGCTCCTTCTGCTGTCCCGTAAGACAGTCCGCTGCCCAAAATTCTAGCCAAACCCATCTTGATTGAAGTTGATCAACTTCCTACGTGGGAAATTATACATCAGATCTGAGAGAAAGAAGTGAATCATCCCCATTTCTTAGTTCCTGTCCATGGTTATCTTCTGAAACCACACATGCCCCACCTTCTCCTGGATTCTCCTTCAGCTTCTTTGACTCATGGGCAGGTGTGTATGCTTTTAGCTCCAGTGATGCATTATCATGTCAGAGATGCACACACTGACATGGTTTTCAGCTGGCCTTTCAAGGCTCCAGCTTGTCTTTGTTCTGCCCCATTTTACATCCTTCTTACCTCCTCAAGGGCCTGCCTTGTAGGCTCCAAGTTCCAGCATCAAATACCAGGATGACAGGCTTACAGACTCTGCCACCAGCTCCCACAACACCCTGCCTGTCATACTGAACACCTGGCTAAGTCTTCTTCAGATATCAGCTCCATCCCTGATTGAAAATGGGTCAGTTTACCCTAGTCCTAGTCCATGCCCCATAGCACAACATCCTTTCCTGAAGCACTTATCACTGTTGCAATTTCTCACTTATTTGTGGGGTTGCATAAAGACTGGCTGCCTCCCAGGATGCCTGGGTATTTCAATCAGTTAAATGTTTGACTCTTGATTTCATCTCAAGTCATGACCTTAGAGTCTGGGATTGAGCCCCATACTGGGTTCCATGCTCAGTGGGGAGTCTGCTTAGGATTCTCTCCCTCTCCTTTTGCCCCCACCCCCATCGTCTCTCTTTCTAAAATAAGTAAATAAACCCTAAAAAAAAAAATTAAAAAAGGAATGTCTGCCTCCCTTACCTGACCATAGTTCTCAAAAACATGGGCCATGTCTATTTCATTCAGTATTGTATACTTTGCACAATGTATATTCATTCCAATGACATTTCTGTAATGTATAGGTATTGAACACATTTCTTTAAAGCCAAGGTGGTCTGTTGCATTTTGAATAAAAGGGCAACATGGCATAGGTAGGATGATATGGGAAGGGAAGTTTTATGGCAAGATTTTACTTTTTTTTTTTTTTAAAGATTTTATTTATTTGACAGAGAGATCACAAGGAGGCAGAGAGGCAGGCAGAGAGAAAGGGGGAAGCAGGCTCCCTGCTGAGCAGAGAGCCTAATGTGGGGCTTGATCCCAGGACCTTGAGACAACAACCTGAGCCAAAGGCAGAGGCTTAACCCAATGAGCCAACCAGGCACCCCTCACTTTTTTTTTTTTTTTTAAATCCCACATGCCTACCACAGTATTGGTTCTTAATAATTATGTTTATTGAATGTTTCACCAAACTGATACCCTAAAACCCATCCCTGAGCTATTTATGAAGCTCTGTTCTACAGTCTTCAGGGCAAGAAAGGCCCTGGCTTAGTGATTTGCGGAAAATCATTTTACCTCTCCAAGCTTTAATTCTATCTAACTGAAAAACGGAGATTGTATCACATTCTTTCCAGGACAGAGAGTATTAAGAGCAATATGAACAAACATTTACAGTGTCTGATGAGGAGAGAGCTGTTGTTCTAGCATTTCCCCAGATTCATAAGCAGAATTTAACAACCCCATCCTACTTTATCTCAATTCAATCTATCATGCTCTTTGCTTCTCTGTGCGAAGCACCCACCAGGCTTTCGATGATGTCAAAACATAGCTGGGATGCCACAGTTATTCCTATGTCCGTGTTTTCCATTACAAACTCCTATTTTCAGGAGCTCAGTGTGTTAAAGGAAACTCTGATTTCATCATTTTCTGTAATTGCTGTGAGCTACTACCGCTCTCCATGCGACATTTCACATATTTTCCTGATATGAAGAGCAACAAAAAAACATGTTTCATTGATCAGTGCTATTGTATTTCATTTGAGAACATATTTAAAAAATAAATTATGAGTCTTGTAACGGGATAAGGCTAAGAAAGACATTTTTAGAATACAAAAGCACTTCAGCTCCCTCTCACCCTCAGCTGACAGGACTTATGCAATACACATTTTACAGGTGCATGCCAGTGGATGCTAATTTCATCCATAATTCTTTTGGCAGAGTCCAAGTTTCTGTTTAATTAACTAAATGACTTGAACCATCCAATTCTTGTTGCTACTAATGTATCACAATTAGAGCAAACAGTAGCCATGGAAACCAATGGCCTCGTCATAATTCCTAAAACAAAGATGGCTTTACTTTTGAGCCCATCAAATTCACAGCTCTCTGCAGCATACGTTTATGTTATTGCTAAATGGGGATGTGTTGGTCACTCTGGAATGTAATGTGGAGCTCCTCGTTACAAAACTAATGTCATTATAAGGAGTCTGTCATTTCACTTGTATTTGCCAAGTTCCAATCATTCCCAGATCCCTCATATTTATGTTCAATTAAGGAGATATTGCGGTTTATAAAAACAGATATGAATTCACTGTGGGGGTGGGGAAACTCGGCCCTTGTTCTACAGTATAAAAAAGGCAAAGATTAAAAATGTGTGTTGGGCTAAAACTGTGACAGTCTTGAAGTTAATCATTTACCTCCTCCTCTGAGATGGGTTGTTCTCCCCTCTCCCTTGTGGCAAGAATATTACTTTCCATAATTTTAGCACCAGGGTCTGCTCCACCACTGGGAAACAACAACAACACCAAAAACAAACAAACAAAAAACCCAAGATGTGCCATTGAAATTCTGGACAAGGCTACTCTAACCTAACAGGCAAGGACATGGAATCTGCTATTCCTGAATAGGGGTTGCTAAATGGTAGTTTACAATTTGGGTCATTCTAAAGCAATTTCTGTACTCTGTAACTGGCTATAAAAATGAAGAGAAAAGTAGCATGCCACATTCCTCCACCAGCATATAAAAGTCATTTTTAAAATAAAGCCACATATGTATATTTATGTGTAGCACATATATAATGTGGGTGTTGGGCCCAAGTGTCACTGTATTGCCCCCTAGGCTGCAAATAGAAACCAAGAGGACATGCCATTCTATCCATTTCCTGCAGTTTTGTTTCTGAAAATGAACTGTGGTTTTAAGTCATCCTAGTTCACTGAGACAGTCACTTAATGCTTTACCTGTCTAAATTCCTGAAACATCACCTTCTTTCCCCCAAAGGTGATTTAGCTAGGCAAACTGAGTTGCCAGATAAAATAGAAGATACCTACTTTGATTTAAATTTCAGATAAACAAGAGGCATTGTTAATATGAGTATGTCCCCAATACTGTATGTTTTATACCAAAAATGATTCAGGTTAACTAATACTCAAATTTAACTAGGCATCATATATTCTTATTTGCTGAGCCTGGCAACTCTGGAAGCAACATGTTTTAATTTTTTTTTTTTTTTTTTTTTTTAGTACTAAACATTATTAATGATGTCAACAGTCTCTCTTCTTCTCCACTTCTTACTACTGATAAATACTCAGCTCCCTGCAGAGGTCAGGGGAGTGGGCAATGAGATTAGGTGGAGAAAGCCTCAAGAGAAGGGGGTCACTGTGATTTATATTAAGTTGGCTGCCATTTCTAAACGAGTGCAAAGGCAGAATTTTTTAAAAATGGCATTGGATGGCTGAAACGTTTTGCCAACAGTTATCTCAGTCATCATGGACAACTGAGGCCAAAAGTGATGCGTGGATGAGGAAGGTGAACTTTTAGAATAGAAGACATAAAATGTCATGAGACTGTTTACAAAACACAAGGTTTTGCGGAGCATTAGTCTAGGACTCCAGGCCACCCGTTCTGAGGGAGAACTTTCTGATCACAAGTTGTATTCTTTAAATCTGGCTTGAGTAAGCCCTCCACACACTGAATCCTGCCATAAATAGACGCATGTTTCATGTACAGATTTGCTTCCTTAAAAAGAAATTCCTGGATAATGCCCATGTTTTACTGTGCTTCTCAGAGGACGTATGGACAACATAGCAGCTAACAATGATCCTTGCAGGACGGACCCTTTTTGAAACCATCTCTGCATCTTTTACTTTGTTCCTATGTACTGTTTAGTACATAGGCCCTTCATGTCTTGCTTTTGGTCTTCATTCACAGTACTGAGACCAGGCAGATCTTTCTATGCAAAGGCCAGTATTTTCCTAAAATCCATGCATTTCTCTCTTCTAGGGGCCACCTGATGACTCAGAGCCATTGCACTGTCCAGTGTAGACTTTTATTGACACCTGACATTTGCTAATACCCCAATTCCTCAATTTCATCATTTAGAGCCATTTAGTCTTCACATTACGTTGATAACCTAAATTATTAGCAGAAGCTATGCCACCACTAGTGAGGAGAAACTTGTCTTTAAATTACATTTAATTACCTTCATTAAGGATGGGGGCATTTGGTGACACATATTTGCAAAGTGGGCAGACTAAAATAAGCCTGGTGCATCTCATTTCCTGAACATCCCAGGCTTTTTTCAGCCTCTGTCCCGTCTGTGTCTAGTCATTGTCCTCTCTAGCATTATAGTCAAAGGCAAGATCGTCCACACACTTTCTGACAAAGATATGGCCGTCTTCTAAAAATAATTCCTTCTTTTGATCCCTGGACCTCTGTTGATAAAGACTTTGATAAAGGCAATACTCACTACAGACTGGTATTTTTCTAAGGGACTGTAGATAGGCAATTTCTGCTTGTAGATGGGTGAGAATTGGATCTTCAAATGGCTTTTCTGCATTATTATCAGGAAGCCACTGATGCCATGTCCAGCTCACTGTAATTAGTAGGCTTCAAGGTATAGGTTCTCTTAAATGAGTATGTGGATTGAGCAGTGGCCTGACAGCTTCTGTGAAGGAGATATGGCTTTGTGCTGGTGAGTTATGTAGGGGATTCTGGGTTACATACAGTCAAAATAGACTTTTTAAAACAATATTCATCCAGACTCAATTCAGTAGAGTCTGCTTTTACTTTATTTGTGATATTTAATTGGATTATTTGAAGTCACAGTTGGCAAGAGAAAATAAACTACCTAGGCCTACATGAACTAAAGGAAAAGAAAACAAAAAAACACCTTTACTTCCCTTTTGAATGTTTTAAAAGTTGGCTTTGGAAGTTCCCTCTTGGGATCTTAACACACCACTCTCAGCAACAGACAGATCATCTAAGCAGAAAATCAACAAAGAAACAAGAGCTTTGAATGACACATTGGACCAGATGGACCTCATAGATATATAGAGAACATTCCACCCTAAAACAACAGAATACTCATTCTTCTCGAGCACACAAGGAACTTTTTCCAGAACAGACCACATACTGGGTCACAAATCAGGGCTCAACTGATACCAAAAGATTGAGATTATTCCATGCATGTTCTCAGACCACAATACTTTGAAACTGGAACTCAACCACAAGAAAAAGTTTGGAAAGAACTCAAGCAGTTGGAAGCTAAAGACCAACCTGCTTAAGAATGTTTGGATCAACCAAAAAATCAGAGAATAACTTAAACAATTCATGGAAACCAATGAGAATGAAAACACATCAGTCCAAAACCTATGGGATACAGCAAAGGTGGCCCTAAGAGTGAAATATATAGCCATCCAAGCCTTACTCAAAAAAATTGAAAAATCCAGTTCTTTACACCTTAAAGAACTGGAAAATCAACAACAAATTAAGCCAATCCCACACACAAGAAGGGAAATAATTAAGATTAGAGCAGAGATCAATGAGTTAGAAACCAGAGATATAGTAGAACACATCAATGAAACTAGAAGCTGTTTTTTTTAAAAAGAATCAATAAGATTGATAAACGACTGGCCAAACTAATCCAAAAGAAGAGCGAGGACTCAAATTAATAAAATTATGAATGAAAGGGGAGAGATAAAGACTAACACCAAGGAAATAGAAATGATCATCAGAAATTATTATCAACAGTTATATGCCAATAAGTTAAACAACCTAGAAGAAATGGATGCATTCCTGGAAACCTATAAACTTCCAAGACTGAAACAGGAAGAAATTGACAACCTGAATAGACCAATATCTAATAACGAGGATGAAGCGGTGACAAAAACCTTCCAAAAAACAAGAGTCCAGGACCTGATGGATTCCCTGGGGAATTCTACAAAACATTCAAAGAAGAAATAATACCTATTCCCTTGAAGCTGTTTCAAAAAGAAGAAAAAAAAAAAAACCTGGAAAACTTCCAGATTCTTTCTATGAAGCCAGTATTACCTTGATCCCCAAACCAAGCAAAGACCCCACCAAAAAGGAGAATTTCAGACCAATATCCCTGATAAATATGGATGCCAAGATTCTCAACAAAATTCTAGCAAACAGGATCCAATAGTACATTAAAAAGATTATCCACCATGGCCAGGTGGGATTTATCCCTGGGATGCAAGGGTGGTTCAACATTCGTAAATCAATCAATGTTATAGAACAAATCAATAAGAGAAGATACAAGAACCACATGGTCCTCTCAGTTGATGTGGATAAAGCATTTGACAAAATACAGCATCTGTTCCTGATTAAAATGATTCAAAGTATAGGGATAGAGGTATTCCTCAACTTCATAAAATCCATCTATGAAAAACTCACAGCAATTATCTTTCTCAATGGGGAAGAGCTGACAGCCTTCCCATTGAGATCAGGAACACAACAAGGATGCCCACTCTTGCCACAGTTGTTCAACATAGTACTAGAAGTCCTAGCAACAGCAATTAGACAACAAAAAGAAGTAAAAGGTATTCAAATTGGCAAAGAAGAAGTCAAACTCTCTCTCTTCATAGATGACATGATACTTTATATGGAAAACCCAAAAGACTCTACCTCCAAACTACTAGAACTCATACAGCAATTCAGTAATGGGGCAGGATACAAAATCAATGCACAGAAATCAGTTGCTTTCTTATACACTAACAATGAAACTATAGAAAGGGAAATTAGATAATCAATTCCATTTACTAAAGCACCAAGTACTGTAAGATACCTTGGAATAAACCTAACCAAAGAGGTAAAGGATCTGTACTCAAGGAACTACAGAACACTCATGAAAGGAATTGAAGAAGACACAAAAAGATGGAAAAGCATTCCATGCTCATAGATCAGAAGAATAAACATTGTTAAAATGTCTATACTTCTCAGAGCAATCTATACTTGCAATGCCATCCTGATCAAAATTCCACTGGCATTTTTTCAAAGTCTGTAAAAAATAATCCTAAAATTTGTATGGAACCAGAAAAGACCCTGCGTCCTAAGGAAATGCTGAAAAAGAAAAACAAAGCTGGGGGCTCATGTTGCCTGATTTCAAGCTTTACTACAAAGCTGTTATCACCAAGACAGCATGGTATTGGCACAAAAACAGACATATAGACCAGTTTAACAGAGTAGAGAGACCAGACATGGACCTTCAACTCCATGGTCAAATAATCTTCGACAAAGGAGGAAAAAATATTCAGTGAGAAAAAGACAGTCTTCTCAATAAACGGTACTGGGAAAATTGGACAGCTATGTATAGAAGAATGAAACTTGACCATTCTCTTATACCATACACAAAGATAAACTCAAAATGGATGAACAACCTCAATGGGAGGCAATAATCTATCAAAATCCTAGAGGAGAACATAGTCAGTAACCTCTTCCACATCAGCCACAGCAACTTCTTTCAAGATATGCCTTCAAAGGCAAAGGAAACAAAAGTGAAAATGAACTTTTGGGATTAAAAAAAAAAAAAAAGCTTCTGCATAGCAAAAAAAAAAAAAAAAAAAAAAAAAACAGTCAACAAAACAAAGAGACAACCCACAAAATGGGAGAAGATATTCACAAATAACAGTACAAACGGCTGATAACCAAGATCTATAAAGAACTCCTCAGACTCAACACCCAAAAAACATAATCATGTCAAAAAATGGGCAGAAGACATGAACAGACACTTCTCCAAAGAAGACATACAAATGGCTAACAGACCCATGAAAAATGTTCATCATCAGCCATCAGGGAGATTCAAATCAAAACAACATTGAGATTTCACCTTACACCAGTTAGAAAATCCCAAAATTAACAGGACAGTAAACAACAAGTGTTGGAGAGGATGTGGAGAAAGGGAAACTCTCTTACACTGTTAGTAGGAATGCAAATTGGTGCAGCCACTTTGGAAAACAGTGTGGAGATTCCCTAAGAAATTAAAAATAGAGCTTCCTTATGACCCTGCAATTGCACTACTGGGTATTTACTCCAAAGATAGAGATGTAGTGAAAAGAAGGGCCATATGTACCCCAATGTTCATAGCAGCAATGGCCACAATAGCCAAACTGTGGAAAGAGCCAAGATGTCCTTCAACAGATGAATGGATAAAGAAGATATGGTCCATATATACAACGGAATATTATGCAGCCATCAGAAAGGATGAATACCCAACTTTTGTATCAATATGGATAGGATTAGAGGAGATTATGCTGAGTGAACTAAGACAAGCAGAGAAAGTCAGTGATCATATGGTTTCACTTACTTGTGGAGCATAAGGAATAATATGGAGGATATTAGAAGGAAAGGAAAAGTGAATTGGGGTAAACCCAAGGGGGAGGCAAACCGTGAGAGACTGTGACTCTGAGAAACAAACTGAGCATTTTGGAGGGAAGGGGGTGGGGAGTATGAGTGAGCCTGATGGTGGGTATTAAGGAGGGCACATATTGCAAGGAGCACTGGGTGTGGTGCATCAACAATGAAACTTAGAACACTGAAATAAAATATTTCTTATAAAAAATTAAAATAAAAGTTACCTCTTTAAAAGTTGGCTCATTGAATTAAAAAAAAAAAGAATAAAACTATGAGATGGAAAAAAAAAAAAGTGGTCGCATTTCCCAAATGTTCCTTCTGACATTTAAGCACAGTGTTGATTGCTACAGGTATTTTTGTCTAGGTAGAGCCAGTTGTGCTCTTTTAACAAACACTTAAATGGCATTTAATGTATGCCTTACATTATAGACTACAACTGTGCAGTCTAAATGTTAATTCAGTGAATGGTCCTACCAACCCTACCATGTAAGTACTATTATTTCTCCAATTTACAAATGAAGAAACTGAGGCCAGAAAGGTTAAGTGGTTTACTCAAGATCACCTCCAGTTCCTTGATATGGGTTTTGATTCCTGACTCAAAATGAAGATATGGAAGTAAAAAGTATATCAGCCAACAGTTATTTTGCACTTATTGTATGCCTGCCACTGAGCTAAGCATTATCTATTTTCTCTTCAACAATTCTGTGGTATAGATATTCCTATCCTGCCACCCCACTTTGCATATAAGAAAACTAAGGTACAAGATGGGTTAAATGATTTGCCCGGGACAACCACACAGGACAGGTATTTGGAACCCTACTCACCCCCTGCATCCAACCCATTGTCCTAGGTATTTATCGCAGGACTGAAATAGTTTGATTTGCTGAGAAACAAATCCTTATTCTCTAATCAAGGGTCAACATTGGGAATTGCTAGCCATGGAGACTCCCCAGAACGTCCTCCAAACGATCTCGTATCTCTGGTAAAATCATATCTTGCTATTTTTCTCTGTCATTTGTCCACATGACTTTATCAACTCTGTCTATTCCAAGTTGTGGAAATTGTTTTCTATTTTTATTTTTCTTTTCCTTGATTTATTTTGTTTTCCTTACTTTCAGGAATCCTTTAGATCTTCTTGTTTCTTTTGTTTGCTAATAATGTTTGTATCCATTCTGTCATTCTTTTGCTTTACAGTTTCTTGGTTACTGTTCTTCTTAGAAAGCTCTTCCTGTCCTAACATTTTTCAAATTTATATTATATTTATAGATGTTTTTCTTTTTAATTTTAGCTATTTTCCTTACCTAAAGTTTCCTTTTCATGCAAGATGTAAAATATAGGTTGAAATTATTTTTCCTTTCATGAAGAATATCCAGTTCATTTTATATTATGCACTGAGCAGAAAACCTTCAGTTCATGATTTGCGATGACACTTGCAATATAAAGCAAATTCCCATATACATGAGTTTGTTTCTATACTTTTATTATGTTCTACTGAGTTATTTACCCACCCTATAACAATACCACTAATTATGTTAGCCTTGATAGATATCTTGCCACATGATAGATTAAGCCACTAACACCACTTTTCTAAACTTGTCTTTATTTTTTATTTTTCTCCTCTATTACTTTTAGAATCTTACCAGAATTACACTGAATCTATATATTAATTGGGGGCCGATAATCTTCTTCTTCTCCAAAGCCTATCTTCTCAATTTATTAAGGCATCCTTTAAGTTTTTCTTTCTAAAGTCATGAATTACAGCAATAAAACTGAAGTAAACCTACTGTCTCTGGCAGGGTTTCTAAACTAATCAGTGCTTATCCTTAGTAACTTTAGGTTTTCCATAGTTAGGATCCAAAGACTTGGAGGTCCTTTCATATGTCTTACCTACTCCTTAAGCAGTTTATTACAACTACGTAGGAGAAACCAACTGTACACATGCAGTAAGGAAAGCCTATCATACAGAAAATAAACACATGGCACAGCAGCTAATGAGCACCAGAGTGTGGTAGCAGGAAAGTTCAATATGGCTGGGGTCATGAAGGAAATCTACATAGAGGAAGGGGGCATTTGCTGGGTCCTGATACACTTATTCAAAGTTTTGTTCAGTGAGTGACATGACCACACTATGTGTAACCAGCTGTAACATACATTCTGGATTAGCAATCTGAGATTGAAAGTTTCAAGGACAGTCTGTGTTAAGTGTAACAAGCATGTAGATCACTTAGCTTTATAAACTTGAAAATATTCTAAGTTGTAAACTTTTTTTTTTTTGATGCTGAAGGAAGGGGAACACTTAATGTTGAAAGAGCCTTATGCTTTTCATTTTAGAAGCTTCAAATATTTGTGCAAAACGTCGCCAACAGTAAAGTCTGCTAGCATAAGACCTTGCATTTCATCACAGTAAACGTTTTTTGTTTGATTTTTTTAAGTAAAGTAGTATCTAAATAAAACATCATTAAAAATTGGATTTCAGGACACTTCTGCTAATTGCATTTCGGGTATTTCAGATCAAACTTCCAATAAGGACAACTAGAAAAACTGAGCAAAGTTGACAAACTTTCTCTTGCTCACTCTCTCTTGCTCTTTCTAATCTGTTCCAAGGTCTTAAAGAGAAGAATTGTAGGGAGAAGATCTTACAAAAGATGATAAAAAATAAGTAATCCTCACATTTTCAAGGGTTTTATTTTTTTCTCCTTCTATTTTGTATTTCCCCAAGAGCCAACTGCTTATTCTATAAAACTTCATATTCATTCAGGCTTTGGTTTGAGACCTTAATGGGATATAAGCTAGGAATAAGGATTATCTAGAAGTATACCAGTCCTCACAGAGATTGGTTTAGACTTACTTAGAAGCAAAATCAATCTTTTCTACTACCTCAAATTATCTGTACAGTGTCTCCTATATAATATTCAGCAGGGATTCATTACTAGGTATTCAAGGTAACAAGAGTAAAATGAGGGTTAAAAAAGTAACTCAGAAATTACTGCATAGATTTAATGGCAGATTAGAACAGAGCTCAAAATATTAGAAATGTATCAGAAGAAAATAACCAAAAAGCGAAAATTAAAAATAAGAGATTAACTAAGACATTCTAAGTTATTTAAATTTCAAGTCTCAGTATAAACTGAAAGTGAGAACGTGGAAGAAGTAATATTCCTCTTGAACTTGGCCATTCATGCTAAATCCATTTGAGGAGTGGACCAAAATCGTAGATTTGCATTTCTTACCTTCAACTGGATTCTTCTGTTTCTGCCATTACCCAAAACCTACTAAGATGTTAGTGACAGGAAGGTGAGGGGGGTAGGAAGACCTGGGATGTTAGAAATACTCTGATTATGAACTTGGGTACTATTTATCTGGATGTGTTCATTTTGTGAAAATTCACTGAGATGCTCTTGTATTTTTCAGGTACTTTATTTAAATTAATTCATCAACTAGTTAATTATTTAATTCATGTTTTCTATAAGTTGAACAGCAGTATTATCAGAATATCTAATAAAAGTTTCCCCCAACTTTCCCTATCCTAGGACTTAGTTATTGCACTAGGAGTATCAGTCAAAATATCAAATGTGGGGACCCTGGGGTGGCTCATTGGTTAATCATCTGCCTTTGACTCAGGTCATGATCCCATGAATCCCCTGCATTGGGCTCCTTGTTCACCGGGGAGCCTCCTTCTCCCTCTGCCTGCCACTCCCCCTGCTGTGCTCTCTCTCTTTCTCTTTCTCTCTCTCTGGCCAATTAAATAATTAATGAATTAAAAACAAAAACAAATATCTAACTCAAGGTCCTGATGTCAGAAGTTGAGACTTACTATCACTGTCTTCTGAATTAGCTTTTATCATGCTACCACAAATTAGCTCATTTAGAAGTGGTCATAGATAGGAAACCAAGGCTCACATCACCTGTTTTCCCAAACACAGGGCATTCGTGTTTGGGGGAATGCTGAAAGACATTCTCTCTCTTGTTAAAATGTAAATATTCTTCAACTTCAAGGGAAAAACAGCAACTCTCTTTGTACATTCAGAAGATGTGGACATTTCCTTCTCTACTTCTCCACCCTGGGAGAGGTGGTTGCCTTATGTTTAGATTCTGAGTGTCAGGGATGAATAATGCCACATATTTGGAGTGTTTCTCAAATTCCCAGTCACCATCTGGGCTGAAATCTAGATCCTTTTACAAATGTTTTGCCAGCTATAATTGAATCTTGTTGAAACATGCTGGACATATGTATGTTATGGTTGGAATGCTGAATGCATAGACTGAGCCCTATCCAGCAGTTGGAGGGCAATAGTAGAAACAAGTATTTTACTGGTCAACCCAACACTTCTGCTATCTTTACCTTTACTATTTAAGCAAAATTGCATTAGTCTGGTAGTCACTGATTCCAAATCCCCATTCATTCAGACTAAGTGAAACTGGCAGAATTTAGCTCTGCAGATGAAAAATATTTCCCAGGCAAACTGAGAGGGTAAATACACTGGGAGATTGTTTTTAAGATCTTTACATCACATAAATATGTTAAAGACTTAGAAACACTAATTATATATTCATGTTGCTGATAATTATATGTTCATGTTATCTGTTCATTAAAGCGGCTCATTAATTTACTCTGAAAGAGTAATTGGTTCAAGTTACTGTGCATATTTGAAAGAAATGAAATTCTGCTTCCTTAAAGATAAGGAATCTAATTGGTCCTCTCTATAAGCTAATTCAAATGCATGCAGTTTTATAGAAGTTCTTTAAGAATTCTTCCTTGGTGCCCAAATAAGTTAATCTCTCCTCGAAACCCAAGTCTTCCCAGATATTAGCAAATATGAATGGTTATTTCCCCAATCTTTAGTAGTCATCTCTCCAAAGTCCCTTCTACCCTCCATCTTAATTCTGCCCTTTGATGCCACATGGAGACATGTGAGCCTTTACTCCATGACAGCTCACTCTTATTTTAAGATGACTACTATGTACAGTGTAGCTGTCTTATCTTCTCCAAGTTAAATAGATCCCATTTCCACCATGAGTTAAAGCTTAATATTTCCATGATCTTTTTGAATTTGGCCACTCACTTAAATCCAGACCTACCCCTATTACAATAATCACCAGCAGTTTCAACCCAGAGTTCTCTCCTCAAAAGCAGGGATTCTTCTTTGCTGCACATGTTAGCCTTGGGCCTGACATATTAAACACCTATTGTTCAATGGTCTCAAATACTTTATAAATGTTATCTCAATTTAATTCTAAAGATAAACTAAAGAAAGTAGCTTTTGTTGTTTTCATGCCCATTTTAGAGATGAAGAAACTAAGACAGGTTAAAGAAACCTAACTAAGGGCATTAACACGAAGGTGGTGAGCTAGCTAGAGCCTGAAGTCTGGCTCTGGAGTCCAGGCTCTTAAATGCTAGTCTTTAACCATTCCCTCATGCTGTATTATTAATGCCATCAATAGAACTACAATCCAAGATTTTTAGAAGGGTCTAAGATAGTATCTAGCAAAGCCACACAGGAAAGAAAGTATATCCAAAATAGGGCAAGGGACTTTAAGGTGACAAAATTAGGATTGAAATTCCAGACTACTGTCTTTCAGTCCAAAGTTCTTCCCACAATATTCTTCATGAGCACTGTGATTTTCTTTATGAAAAATGTCCATAGTTTTTTTTCATTTGTTTTTACTTATTTATGACTATGTGCCATCAAATTGTGAATTAACTTTAATGTTCCACATCTTTAGACTTTGTAAGAGTAGCCTCATAGGGCTGTGGTTTTCTACCTTTAATGGGCATATGCGTTATCACCAGGGTATCTTGATAGAATACACATTCTGATTCAGTAGATCTAGGGTCAGGCCTGAGATTCTACATTGCTGTAGTGCTCCCATGGGATGCCAGTGCTTTCAGTACATGGGTGTCAATTTAAAAGCAAGAACACAGCTGTTCTAGTTCTTTGAGATCCAGTTTCCATTTCTGGTCATTGGAATGTTTGGCTTTGATAATCACAAAGACCCCCTCCACCTCCAGTAAGTCTGTAGCAATTTTTGTTACTCTCTGGCCTCTCCTAATTTCTCTGTCCTCTTGGTAGAACATCTAGCTTGTTAGCTGTGATTAGAATATGTAAGTTGGGGTTGAGAAGTCCTTCTAAAAGAACCTGTTTCTCCCAATCCTGGCTTGGGAACTTTGGAAATCCTCCCTCTCAATTTCCTCACCTGCAAAATGTGAGGTACCCACAAAGTAGTTAAAAGGAGGGCTGGGTGGTGAATATTATTGTTTACACTGCCCTGGTGTGGCAATCAATAGACCTTTATTTCCATTCCTCTCTACCACCACCACCACCACCACCACCACCTCTCTCACGGACATTATAGATTCAATCACATCACCTGCCTTCTCAAAAACCTCGATAGGTTATTAGCATTTTCAAAAAGTTCATCATACCCATTATCCTCATCTGGGGGGATATAGAGTCCTCTCTCACTACCATACCTAAAAATAAATGTGCTTATCGTTCATCCACAAGTCAACAATAGAGGATAAAAATATGCAAAGCCACCTAAAGAGAAAGTGGCCCTTGCCCAGAAGATTAAAGCCAAAGAAGCCTTACAAGGCTATAAGATCTAAGAGAGAATTTGGGAATGAGAGAGGGGTTTGGCAAAGAACTATCAGGCAAAGAACTTAGGGCAAAGCACTTTCCAAGAGCCTGATGCTATCAGCCTGTTGTATCTTGTTCTCCTGGTAAAAGCATCCTGAGGAGAGAAACAGTTACTAAATCAACTTGCCTGAAGCCCTTAACCACTCATTTATCTGACCCCCACCATTATTTACCTAACCATAGGAGAGAGGACATACTAGTTATGCTGAAGTAGATATGCTGGTTCCAGTGGCAGTTCTGTTTGGCATTGCAAACTAATAGTCTGCTATTCCATTTTTTGCACAACAGTCTCCTGAGCTTGGATAATTCAAGTAGACCTATTATATAGGTGGTAATTGAGTCTGATGGTCAGAGTCCACATAAGCAAACAGAGTTTCATCCACTGACTAAGCACAACAATGTGATCTACAGTGACTTGGGAGGGAGTGGCCATGGAAGAAGGAGAGGCATTCTTCACACTATAGTCATGGAAGGCTTCTCTGAGGAGGTGACTTTATGTCAGACCATAGGTATGAGAGGTGAAGAAAGAGGATTCTGTACTGATCAGTCATATAGAAGTAAAGTACAATAAGGGTTGAGCATCATGTGTTCCAAGAATAGAAAGAGAAAGCTTCATAAGGAAGATAATACAATGAATGAGCTTGGTTAGAATAGAGACAAGGACCATACCATGCAGTCCTTTTAAATTTTAGAGTTCCCACAGAGTACTGGGAACTGGAGTTCCCAGAACTCTGTGGGAACTCTAAACTCCCACAGTTGGGGTACAAACTGTTAAAACTTTCAATTGGGTAAAACATAATCCCTCACATTAAAAAAGAATGGAAGTAAAGAACCCAGTCCAGAGACTGTCATGGTCACAAGGAAGGATGGAGGTTTGTTTTCAGGTGGTAGCAATGCAGACCAGAAGGAAAGAGGAATTACAAACATATTTTGGAGGAGGCTATTTCCTCTTCCCTGACAGGGTTTTTTTGTCCTTTTTTTTTTTTTTTTTTTTTTTTTTTGCATCCCCATGTTTCCTACTTTAATTCTATGTTCCTCTTCACGACAAATAACTCATTCATTTTCGTATCATAGCTTACTGTTCTCATTACCACCATTCTCTACCAAATGATGGGGATCTTGATACAATAAGGGAACATTTTTTTATATAGTAATTATTGGTCACTATTAGGCAGCGTTCCAAGGAATTTATGTGGATATATTCATTTAATCCTCACAACAATCTAAGGTAAGTACTACTAGCATCTCTACTTCAGAAATGAGAAATATGAAGGTCAACAAACTAAAGAAGTGTACGCAAGGCTTGGAATGTTCATATGCATTTGTAGAATTAAAGTGATTATGATCCATGAGGGAATGTACAAGTCAATTCTACATATTCTCTAAGACTGCTTTGCATATAGATTTATTTGAGGCTTGACAGTATACTCCATTGGCTCAGCTATATCTAGTGAACAAAAAAAACTCTTGTTACACATTAAATATCTTCTCACTGATGTTTGTTTTTTAGTGGGTCAGCCAAGGATGGTCCACGTAAAGTTTAAGCTAACCATATCCCTTTGCTTATAATCTTCCACTCCAATGCATAGTGTGATAACTATAGGAGAAACCAAAAACAAAAACAAAAAATCTTTAAGCCCGAAGAAAACGTGGCCTTGGGGATTATCTGGAGTCTGTGAAAGACTACAATTTCAACTGCTATGGGGACAGCAGAATAAGCCAGATGTAATGACCTGAATCATGAAAATAAGAAAAAAAAATCACAAGATGTTTCTTTTGGACATATCTTGTACCTAATTCATTTTGCCATCTTTGCAATAGCTGACTTGTATTTTTCTGGTGTACTTCTTTTTGTTAGGCCAATTACCCACTAAAAACTGAAAATTTGTCCCCAAATATATTGCAGGTCGTTTAATTCTAAGTAGTAGTTTCATGGCCATAGCCAAGTATTTTAATAGAAATGAGAACATAAATGAAAATGCCTTATGACATTGCAGAAATTAAAAAACCCTATCTGGTTGTTTCATCTGCAGGGTAATTGCTTCATTTGACTAGACTGAAACCAATGTCAGCAGGGCTATTGGAAATTCCTGTAATGGACTGTCATGTCAATTGGTGTTGTGTTGGAGGCGGGGGTGAGGGGTGGTTCAAATTACTTTGAAAAGCATCTCTATTATGGCTAATTCTTTATTCAGTAGACATTTCATGAATAGCCTTACACATTAAAAAAAAAAAAAAAAGATTCCTGGAGATAACTACCACTACTATGGACTAAAATCCTACAGGAATTTGGACTTAAAATGCAAGAAACTTTTAGCCCAACACAGTTAGCCACAATTCTTCCAAGTCCTTTACATTCAATAAGATAGATGTTCACTCAAACCAAAGAACAAAGATGTTCACTCTTTCCAAAAAATTAAAAAATTAAAATTAAAATAAGCAGCAAGCACAGGACAGCAATGGTTGAGCCTGTTTTAAGTAAAACCAAGCCAACCAAGAAAGATTAAAGGACTAGATATCTATTTGATGTGAATACCCAGGTATAAGTGGGACAGTTACATTTAGAACCAATTCCTTCCTGGTATCATTTGTTTAAGTTTTCTTGCTTAACGTTCTTGAAGTGGGTTTTTCAAGTTGGCTTGTTTCACTTTAAATTCACTACTACTAATTTCAAGTGGCTTCTGGATGTCACCTAAACATCAGACTGTAATGCTAGTCCTACCTGTTCTAACTCTCTAGGTGATGGTGTCTTACATTGTCTCATCCCCTTAAAATCTCAACATCTCTGCCCCCAGTACTCATTTGATGTTCTTGTTTTCTATGTAACAGAAGAGAAGCAAACAGAAGTTCCCACCAACTTCCAGCCCACATTTACCCAGCTACCCACGAACTGTGTCATGCACTCTGCCTCCTCCTGTTGACACAAAAGAAATGTCCATCTTCCGTTCAGTCAACTGTTCCAAGGAGTCTCTAGAGCTCATCTACTCTCCCCTCCTCAAGAACATCATTCCAGCAATCTTTGACCCTCTCCCATGCATCATCAGTTTCTGTTTACTGGATCATCTTCTTCTACATGCACACGTGGTGTCATTTCTCCCAACATTCAATTTCATCTACTGACGCCACTTCCTTTATCAACTAAAATGACATTTCCTGCTTCTCCATAGTTTTGGATATCTAGATTATTTCAAACTAAAGTACAGTACAATAGTATACTTTTGACTTATGTACATTTGTTTCTTACTTAGAAGCTCTATCTTTGGGCTCTGCAAATGAACATATTCATTTTTGCCACTTTGAGAATCTGTATCAGGGGCAGGTAGGGTGGTAGAGAGTTAAGATTGCTTGTGAGTTCTGTGAGTTAGTTGAAATACTGGTGGAAGACAGTCCGTCCTCAATTATCCACCTCACCATTTTGTTTTGTTTTTTCCCCATGAATTAGTGTCTATTTTTATTAACAATTATAACTAATATAAACATTTGATATTACACTTAGGACCAATAGTTTCAGGGGAATAAAACTGTGTGTACGCTTCTGTGTTTTTTCAAGGAAAAGAATATTGCATACTAAAGCAGTGGGAAATTGGGTTTCTTTTATTCCTCTTATATTTGTCTCCTTTCTGCTCTTTAAACACCTTATACTCCTACATTCCTAAAACCTATTAAGGACTCCAAGGAGATTTTATTTGTAAGTTTTAACTATCAGTATGTACCAAGGTAGAAATATAAAGGGAACTAGTTTTACAATGCTTATATAATGATTCATGTGAAGATAACAAAAATAAAAACACTGCATGTTAAAACATCTTATTAAGAGTATAAAGTTAATTCTGACCTTGTATACTCTGAGATCTGTTCTAAAATAAAGTGTCAATTTGTTCCAGAACATCAAAGAACATGACAGACACAACTTAGAGGATGAAATTTATTTGCCTTTGTTAGAATACCTGAATCTGAGAAACTACAAAATGTGTTCGACTATCAGAAAAGCTTCTTCAATTTTGATTGACTTATTTTATTAATTTACTAATTAATGACCTCTACTGCAATATGAAGAATTAAATTTTTCTGCATAACCTCTCTAGGTAACAAAGGTATTGCTTTGCCAGATAAACTTCTGTGCTTTCTGTTGACTTTCTTTTGCCCTTGATTAAGAAGAACAACAATCCCTCTCTTATTAAAAAGCCAAAGTTCTTTACAATTGTATTACTTTTTATGCTTATTCACATGTCCTATTGTCAGATATTAAAAGTCCAAATCGCCTCTGATATTATTTTTAATTTTTTGCCTTCCCCAAAGGAGATTCTTAATTAATAAAAAAGAAATAATTCAGGATACTTTTATCCCTAAACCTCTCTTTGATATTTCATAGAGGTCACCTGGAATCATAGCTTTGTTCTTCCACCTTATAGAAAGAGAAACTAGAAGTGATTAGGTTCATTTGCTATGTTACTGTTTATGGGATTGCATGGGAAAAGTCAAAATAAAAGAGGTGCTGAGCCTTCCCTAGATTAAATCTGTGTAAGGTAGATGTTATAAATATTCAGAAATTACATGTCTTATGGAAATTTCCTAGAAATGTGTCAGTGTCCTCACTGTGCATAGTATGTTTCTATTTCTCAGAGTCCTGGTTATGCTCGCTCTGATGATAGTATAATAATAGTATAGTGCAGCCATATGGTGGGCACACCAGTCCAATATAGCCCACTACCTGTTTCTATAAATAAAGCTTTATTGGAACACAGACAAGCCCATTTGTTTAGGTATTATCTATGGTTGCTTTTACCCTGTAATAGCAGAGTTGAGTAGTTGTTGCAGAGACCTTATATCCTATCAGCTGAAAAGATGTACTAATTGGCCTTTTATAAAATAAGTTTGCTGAAGCCTGGTAGAGTGTTAGCCATAACTTTAAATTATTAAAATTTAAAATGCTTACTTGGCCAAAACTTCATCTCTTTTACTTATCTCTAGTGTTTTCTAGGACAATGGATTTCAATTTGGGGTGCCCATCAGCCTTCCCTATGCAGTTTTATAAAGATGAAGATATTGAGGGCCAATTCTAGACTTAAGATATTTTTGACATATTCTTGGTATTCCGGGTGAGTTATGTCTCTAGATTATTATATGTTATACATCAAGATTTTGTTCATTTGTAAAAATTCTGGTCACTAAGTTGTATAAATGATATCTAACATCCCCTATCTTCATTGAAAACAGAGTTAATCATTATTCTTAGAGAAGTTTTGTCTAAAACGTTTTTTGGATTAGCTTTGTTATCTGTTGTCTATGCCACTGAAATAAACAAATTTCCTAGTCATTGAGTTACACTTGATGTGAACTCTCATTAGACACTTCACATTTGAAAATGGCCACTAATAAATGAAACACAGCTACCGTAAGTCTCTCTGTTTTACTGACTGTTCCCTGAAGGCTTTGCAATCAGCTACAGACCCTCTCAGAGCCCTAAGGTAAAGGATTACAGCAGAATTGGATGGCATGATTTGGACAACTTTCAGACTATACCAGGACTTCCAGAACTTTTTTTTGTCAAAACAGTCATCTTCATGAGACTGCGGTCCAAGAGTCCAAATGAAACAAGAATTAATTACATAGGACTGAAGGAACTAATGAGGGAAATTTTATTTGTTAGCAATACTGTTGATGTTGGCCTAATGTCCTAGTTTGAATAGATAAGGAGGCTCTTTTTCTTCTTAAGCTGTCTATAACTCATAACAATTTAGTAGGTTCTGCTTTTGTAAACTGAAATGAAACACTTGCAAATGCTATCATTTTCATTTTTTTAACTCTCCTGCCCCGCCTCAGGAATTCTTTTTGAATCTTTACTTCACATGACTGTATAGTTGCACAGATTCAGTTAAGAGTCCATTCCCCTATTTTACCAGGATAGGAAATACTGGTTATGCAACCAAAGACTTGCCTGGTATACCATATTTGATGGTGATATTCATCTAATCAGGTATGGCAAACCACATTTAAGGAAGAATAACTTTTACAGAAAACTGGTCCGGCACCTGGATATATGGGGTCTCAGGTAACAGGTGGTAAGGAAGGCTGCTCTCAGGCAGGCCAAGAATACTGAAGTAATTTAGGAAACCTGAGAAGAGAGAAACTTAACCAAGTATTTAGATACTGCAGGTGAAATCAGGTAGACCTTCTTGGGCTTGACCTCCTAGCCTCAGAATGACAATGATAATCTTCAAAAGTCCAATATGAGATTCCTGATTGAAATTTCCAGCAAAGCAAACTTAGGCTGTCCTAGATAATAAATTAACACTTGCTGCACCTCTATAAATAACTAGGCTGAGCCTCATGAGACCAGTCTTATTTTATAATCAAGAATAATTTTTTTTTGAGATTACTTGTGGCCAAAAGGAGGACTACAAGAAAATTGGGAATAAATGCATAATTAATAAGTGTCTCTGTTGGAAAACTATGAATTTTCTTGTTTTTGTTTTTTTAGAGCAACCCTTCCAGATTATCTGATTTGAACTTTCATTGCTTTTGAGCTATTTCATACTCTGTAACTTGCAGTTAATTCATGGTAATGCTAAATAATTCTTGTCTATAGACAGATCAATTTTGTCCAGTATGTCCAGAAGTCAAACTTATTTCTCTCTTCCCACACAATAGTGAAAGTCAATTTTGTGTCTACTTGAATATCCGTTTCAACATTTTTTATTCCATATAAATTTGTGCTTCTTTGATTTCTCCTCTGAATTGGTTGTATTATCTGCTTGATGCTCTCATTAATAATGCTCTGAGTTCTACAAAAACAATCTTAAACATGTATTTATTAACATTTCTTTGAAATTATTTGCAAAGCTGGATTTTTAAAAACAGTATCAAAATAACTTATCCCCCCCTCTCCTTGGCTGAAAACTATGATAAATATAATAATCAGAGTAAAGCAGACAAAAATCCAATCATCCTAGACCGGACTCTCTGAAAGAATAGATACAAAATGAATACCAAAAGAGGAGAGCAACAAATAAAATGAATCCATAAATTAGTACATTTGAAAGTGACAGCATTATGAAAAAAATACAAGACATCACTGATATGAGCTGCTACTCTGGACATTTAACTCAGTGGCACAGTTTTTCTCCAGGAGCTAACAAAACCTAGAAGGATAATTCTTGAGATTCTAGTGCCATTTGTGGCATATCAGAGTCTTGACTTTTGTGACATTTACTATAAAATGGCAGAAATTTCTGGGCTGGGGGCACTTAGAAAAACAAAAATAACAGCTTCAAATAAGTGACACAATGTATTAACCAGTCATAACCTTCTTTCCCCTAGGTTACAAAAGGCAGCCTCAAGCATGTGAGTTAAAGTGCTGATTTGACAGAGAGATTGATTTTTGTTTCCATTAAATAAGATTTGTACTTGACCATGTGTACATCAGGTCTTTGGGAAAGAAATTTAAGCTCTGTTGTACCAACTGAAAATGGACAGGTTTAACTGAAAGACACATGACTGGGCATTAGTGCAATATTCAATGGCAGCTAGCACTAGACAGACTTTCTTTATGACGTACAGTCTACACCACAGATTTGTAGGAAATCATACAGCTACAATTTTATGTCTGATCTCCCAATACAATGAGGTCACGAGATATCCCCCACTTTTGACAGTAGATGGTTGGCTTACCCGTGCAAACATACAACATTGAAAAACTGAACTTCTTACCTCATACCCAACAAACCAGTAAGCCCTTAGAAATAGTAGAGGGGGCTAGAATACTTACTCATAGGTAGTAGTGATGGCAGAATACCCTGATTTTCTACCAGAACATCAAAGACAAAACTTGCAAGTCTTCAAAGAATTCCACATTGACTACCAGCCTACCTTAGAGAATTCTAACTTATAAAAAAGTAATTTCTTCTGAAATAACTTTCTTTATTATGAAAGAGTAGCAGGCAAATTAACTGCAATTGCATCTTCATAAAGATTTCCACTCCAAGAGCTAACATTTCAGGAAATCAATGGAGGGCTAATTATGCATGAGTAGTCCCTGATGCTGAAAGCAGGGACGCAAGGGACAGTACCGGAGAGACATGAATTGTTACCTCCCTGAGAAAGTATCTCTCCTTCTGCTGATAGGCATATGAATCTGTACATAATTATAGGAAAAAGATGACTTTCTGTTCTTTCTTTTTAATCTCTTCTGTAGATGATAATCAGAGAGACAGATACTGAATGAATATGAGGTATAAAATATGACAACAGAGAAGAACTGTGTTAAATTTTGTTGTTCATTTTGTATCCTTTCTTTCATGGTGTGTAAAGCCTGACTCACAGTGTGCCACCTGATTTAAGGGAAGAAGGGAATTGATTATTCAGAAGACTGAGATGCTTCTATTTCCCCTGCACATTCTTGAGTGAAATTCTACTCTAAATGCATTTTTAAAAAAAGCAGGCTGCCTATAAACGTCATCCCTTTATAGACTTGCTCTCCCCATACCTTCTTTTCCAAGGAAATGTGTTTAACAAAATAGAATGACATTTTTTTCTGCTAACACATGGCCTCTGATGAGCCTCCCTGAAGAGATGTGTGTTGTTGACTCCATTGGTTCCCCACCTTGCATTTATCCCTTCCTATTTCTAGCATGGCTTATCATTTGTTAATTTTTCAATCAGGCCCTCCTCAGCTGTGGACAAGGATGCTCATCAGTCTTACCCATCAATACATGACATTATGCTGGCAGATCTTCTTGTCAGGGCAATGACATTCATTCTGATTTGGCCCAGTGAGACTGAAGGGAAGATCACATTTCCCATGGTTAAAGGTGAGGGTCTCTTCCTTTCTACCATATAGAAACAAAGAAGCACATGGCCCTCTCTGCTACTAGCAGCATCCTGTAAGCTTGACTACAGACATCAAAATTAAAGCTTGGAAAGAGCCTGAGTTTTCCAGGTTTCAGAGACACTGACCATATTGAACCCTAAAACCGGTCACCTTTGGACTTCATGAGCATGTATCTCCTTAGTATTCAAGCCATCCTGAGTCAGGTTTCTATTCTTTGCAGCCCAAATCATGTTAAGGAGAGAGAACTTTTTATGTCCCTTTTCTCTAAGAATTAAACTTGAGCAGTCTATATTAAATAGCTAGATCCCTGAATGGTTGTCTTTTCCAACTTTCTATTTTTTCACTTATTCATTCAACATATATTTATTTAGCATCTGCAGTCTGCCAAAAACTTTAATACACTGATCCAGCTATAGCCCCTGATCTAATTTATGGTTTAATATAGATTATCTTAAGCTCTTAGATGCCCAGCACCTCTTGACAGTCCAAGGAAACCTATGGACTCCTTCTTAGCATATTACTTTTAGATGCTCAGGACCACAAAAAAAAAAAAAAAAAAAAAAAAAAAAAAAAAATTGCACTACAAAGAAAACCATGTATATCAATATATAGTTATCAAAATGTTTATAAAAATTGTGACATGCAGAGAAGCACACAAATGCTTCTTTATTGATGATTTAAATAACAAGATCACGGCAGAAGTTTTAATAGCCAGCATAATTTAAAAGTAGTGATGAGCATAAAAGAGATATTGAGATAGCAACAAGTACAACGTGGTTTGAATATGTGCGTGATTTTTTTTTTTTAATGTATGTGATTTTTAACAAGTGCAAAGATCCTGTGGCAGGACACAATATAGTAAGTATGGGGGATTAAGGCCAGTGTGGCTGGGTCACAAAGAGTTAGAAAAAAATGATATAAATAAGGTTGCTTAGGTGAAGATAGGTTGCTTTTCTCTCTCTTACACTTTCCTTTTCTCTCTCTTTCCCTGTCTCTTGCACACACACACACACACACACACACACACACAACTATAGAAGGGAAAGAGCACATGACTTGGCTAAAATAGCACATGAGAAGGCAATGGACCTGCATATGCAGTTTTTGAAACAAATGGGGCCATTCATCAATTCAGTGAAATGTTAATTTTCCCAAAGACACTATAATCTATAGTCAATTACAATAAAAAGAAAACCTTGTTTGAGATGCTATGGGCAAATGATAAGACATTTTCCCAGTTCATTTAATAATCATAGACTTGAGGTGACTTTAAAACCCATTATATGGATAAGGAAACTGATGCCCAGAGAGGAGAAAGTAACAAATGAGGTTACATGGGTGGACAGTGGCAGAGCTTGACATAAGCCCTGGTCCTTTCACTTGAATTCATGCTACTCTATTGCTTCGGAACACCCAGTTAAACACGACAGGCGTAACAAGGTCATTTGTGCCGCTTACCAAGAGCTTTTATTGACAACTAAGGGCTCTAAGGAGAAATTCAAACAGAATTATCAAAATCTAAACTTGTTTTCTTGCCAGTCCCATCTCCCCACCTAAACTCCTGGGATTGGGAATGAGAATTTTATTTGATGTGTCTCTCATCTAGCCGACATTTCTCTGTGATAAAGAAAATCCATTTCCCACTAAATTAAAATTGCTTTTTCATCCTAACAAACACGATACCCTTGGTACACACCAGAATAAAAATAAATTGATTTTTAAATATCCACTGGAAAAAAAAATAACAATAAGAAGCATAAAAATCATGGTGCCATTGTATGCCTTTTGAACAATTTAGCTACAGAAATGGATTCCTTTCCTGGAGACAGCCATTATATCTCTATGATGGCAACACTTCAGGGCAGTTCAGCAGCTTCATTAAAAACTTCAGTCTTCAGGATATTTTGCATGAATGATGCCAAATGACCTGTTTGCTTGACATATTGCCAAGGTGATAAGATAGTTAATGGAATATACCATTCTATCACTCAATAAAAGAGAATAACTTTTAAAAAGCATCTCAACAACCTTTATGTCCTCACTAGAAACCCTCCAACCATGTATGTCAGGGTTTTAAAAGCCAGCACCCAATGGTGTGCTCCAGAAACAACAGCTGATACCTAGGGCTGCAAGGGCTCAGTTTGCACCTAATCCCTTGACCTCTGGGAGACCAAGATCCTTTGTTCTGTCCTTCTGTCAAAAGGACAACTGTCCTTCTGACAACCCCTCCTCCATAATGAGCTTGTAAAACACTTGCAGAATCACACAAAGACTGCTTCTCTATGCAGTGCTCTGCTAGTCACTGGGAATATATCTTTCTTTTGATACTAAAGCAAGCATAGACAGATGTCTGTGTGTCCACCTCTGGATCTAAGAGCACAGACTCCCAGTACTAAAACTCACACACAGATATCGGTGCTGAAGCTAATGCTTTGAGGACCAGGTTTTCTCATCACTCAGGATACAGGAACTAAAGGTTAAATAGATGTCCATAATATATCATTAAGTGATGCTCTGAACCTTTTTGGAGATTTACAACAAGTAGGAAGTAAATGTATTTTAGTTTCATGATTAAAAAAAAAAAGTCACAGAAGAATACTAAAAATCCCCAGTGTTTAACTTGTATGGCAAATATTAATTTTATAATAAAAACATCAAGAAGGACATCTCTGAATAATAAAAAAGCCCCTATGAAAAGATAATGTGGTACTCTTAGTGCATTGTGGGAAACAAAATTTGCATTTGTCCCATTAAATGAAATCAATGCTGCCACTGATGATGGGTCCCTAGACAGGTCCCTTCAAATCTGAGCCTCTGTTCTCAGATCTGTAGAATAAAAGAGCTGGACTAGAACCTATCTGTAGTTCCTCTGGGTCAAATATCTTACAAGTGGGGGGTCTCTTCTAAGAGACATATATAAAATTTAAGGGAAAAAGTTAAGTCCCTGCACCCTTGCCCTTTGCTCTGATTAACTCTATATAATTTCATTATATCCAAGCTTGGAATCCTTCTGAAAAGACATATTCATGTTTCAAATCATCACTGCTCTATATTTAATCCATCAAAGTCAATTATTGATTATTTCACTATTGATGCAAATGCTTATTTTTTCATCATGGAGAAACCCTTCTGCTCTGTCAAGAATTATCTGTGTCTAGCCCACTTTGAAGTGTGCCTCATTAAATGCAGAATTGCCAACAGGATTTTCAGAAGCCTGAGTAAAGGTCACAACTTTTAAGATTAATTTTACAATTGTTTCAAGGATTAAAAAGTCCTATTTGATTTCATTATCACCTGAAGGACAACTTCAAGACCCTTGTGATCAAAGCTTGGGAGCATGAGACCCTTTCCATGTAACTGATAAAAATGTTTTAAACAAAGTTTCTGTCCTTCACTATAGGGGTGGGAGCCATTGTGTCTCTATGAGGGAGAATGCTGGATAAATGGGTGGGGAGCATAAGGGGAGTGCGCCTGTGTTATCGAAGGACACATTGTTGGTGACATTGCATGCTGTTGCAGAGACAGTGGTCACCTTAATACCCATGTACTCCCTTCCATCTCAGATATTCTCTCACCCCTCCCATGCTGCTGTGACCTCATAAGTTGTGGGTTACAGACAGCATCCCTGGAAGACAGAGAAGGGCTGCCCAAACTTTATCACACTTTACTTGGTCAATAACCACTAGGATATGGAGATTCATCATTTACGTCATATCCCAGCCTATACTAATACACGTCTTGACACTGACATTTAGCCAACCGTTTTATGATCACTGCTCCTCCCTCAACCTCCAGCTTTGTGTTCCTTATCTGTGATACACTGGATACCAGAACTGAAGAACAGACTTGTGAGATTCAGAAAAGGTTCTGATTTGCATGCAGATTTTATGGCTGAACAAGGTTCAAACTTCAAACATATGCATCCCCCTGTCCAGAGGAATTTGTCCTCTAGTCTTCCTGAGAATGAAACTCTCTCTCATTCTATTCAGAGGAGTAGGAGATAGAAAGAGAAGGGAGAGCCTTGTTGTCTCAGACAGACTGTTGTCTATCTCCTGATGGCCCCGTTCCTCATCTGTGATGTGTCCTGATTGACTGAAGACTATGCTGCTTCCTGTTCTAGCTTTCCTTCATTCCTGGAACCTGCCAGCTCTATTGATCTGTTCGATGACAGGTATAGTTCCAACTGCTCACGACTCCATGGTTCCAGCAGATAACATACTTTAAAAATCTCATCCTCATGGAAACAAACAAATAAACAACAACAACAACAAACTCAAGCTCCACCATTACACAAAGAATCCTAGATCAGAAGGCTTGAGATATATTCCATCTAATGGTTGGAGGCATCACACCTCCTCATACACAACAGTCCCAGGAATTGATGTGATAAAGCCAGTACATCCAATTCCAGTCGAGGAAGACAATCTAGCAGTCAGCTGGACTACAGGCTCAGCAAACTATGGCCCATGGGCCATATCTGCATATTTGTGTATTGCCCACAAGCTAAGAATCATTTTTATATTTTTGAAAGGTTGTAAAAAGCAAGTAAGCAAATGAACACTTACCACTTTAGTAATGATTAAGTTTTCTCTCTCTGCAAGACTGTCTTCACCAACCAAACATTGTCTTCACCATCCAAACACTCTCCCTTAAGCTTAAGCTTCTAACCTCTACCTCCAACTTGGGTCTTCACAGCTACATTCGGGGTGTTTATAGAATTCTTATAATCAGCCCTGTGAAAGCCTTCATTATACTCACTGATGCAACTTTCTCCCCTCGCATCCTTTCTCGCATCTAAACAAGCTTTCACCTCTTGCCATTCTAGCAAACCACTCTCTAAGGTCTCCTGTGGTAACAGCATTGCCCAAGCCCATGTTCATGTTCACATCTCAGTCTGCATCTTTCTCAACTTTTCAGTAGCATTCGGTCATTCCCTCCTCCTCCAGATCCTTTCTTCTATGTGTATCCAGGAAATGGTTCTCCTCCTCTCTAGCTGCAGGTTCTCATGCACTTTCTTTGCCACCTTTCCTTCCTTCTTCCCTAGTTTTAAATATGGGAGCATCCTCAGGATCATTCCTCTGCCTTCTCTGCTTACAATCATGCATAAATGACCTCACTGAGTCTCAAGGTTAATGTATCATTTGTAATCTGCTAACTTCCAGCACTTCTCCTGAATTCCAGAACTGGATATCCAACTCCTGACATCTTCATCATTTTTCATAGCGATCTCAAAGTTAACTTGTCCAAAATCATACCCCTCCCTGCACCAAATCTGCCCCTTCCATAGCCTCTTCCTTTTTAGGAAATATCATTGCCGTCCACTCAGCTATTGACAACAACAACCATGGGACTCACACAGATTTCTCTCTTTTGTTTATACCCCCTATAAAGACAGTCACCAAATTCTGTCCAGGCCATATTCACATCTCCAAACTCAAGCTACGTTCAATACTCCCAGCCTTGTTTCTCCAGGCCAGGAGAACATCAACTCTTATATGGATTTCAGTTATTGTAACTGACTCATCTCCCTTCAACTTTTACCCCTAGAGTCTGTTCTCCCAATAGCCAGGAAGTCTTTGTAAACTATAAATTGGATCATGTCATTCTCTTGCTCAAAACATTCCAATAACTTTCCATAAAAATGTAGAGTAAAATTGAAATTGCTCACCATGGCCCTTGGGTCAACTGTCAGGTTCCTGCCCCTGTAAGATCCCCTCCTGCCTGCTCCACATCCAACACACCAACCTCCTGGTTCTTCCTCTTGCCAGTCATGCCTCTGTCTCAGTGCCTGTCATTTGGTTGTCCCTTTATCTGGAGTACTCCTCCCCACCATCTGCTCCCCTCCCAGATCTATTCACAGCTTCTTTCTCCGCTTTGTTCTCTGCACAAATGTTACTCCCCACAGAGGCCTTCCCTGACTACCTGCTCTCTCTCCAACCTATCATGTCACAACATTTAAGCAACTGATATTACATGTTCATTTTCTAATTAATTTAACATTGGCCTCTGCACCAGCACGGAAGTGCCATTAAAAAAGGAAATTTAATTCCTTAACTCTTTTATTCCCTAGAATGGATGCTCAACAAGTATTTGCCCCCCCACGCCCCCCCCCAAAAAGGAATAAAGAAGAAAGGGGAAAAGGAAGTATCTAGGCACCTCAGCGTGAATGAATTTAACAGATTATGTTTGCTCTCTGGATCTTTCTCAATACTAAGTCAGTGCAACTGTCACTTCCTCACTGAAGCCTTCCATAACTACCAGTCTGAAGGAGCACTGCTCTCCACAGCCACTGTCCATTCTCACTTGCCTGTTTTAGTTTCTTCAGAGCATGTATGACTATCAAATTATCTGATGACTGTTTTCTCTCACTAGAATGAAAGCTTAATCTTGTCAGTTGTGTTCCCTCTCCAAGGCCTGGATAATGGCACGTACACAGTTGATAGTCCTAAAGCTACATTGAATGAATCAATCAATCAATAAGCCAAATGACTGAGTAGATCATTTCTTTACAGTAGAAGACACCACAGGATAGAATATTAGAAAATGTGGTGGCAACAGAAACATACAGAGAGGGAGGAGGGAAGCAAAAGAGAGAAAGGTCAGGGAATAGAAAATTACTTTACCCTTCCTTCTACAATGATGTTGAGTTGACGCTTTTAGCCCTAGGAGAGGTTGGGCAACTCACCATCTGCTGGTTTCTCCTAAATTGTGTAACTTGTCTTGCTCTTGGTGTGAGGGCCCTGAGCTTTGAGAAGAGCCTGCAGATGTTTCAGTAGAGGCCCAGATGGTGCTCAGGGATGTGTCTAGAATCTCAGACGAGCCCTGGCTGCAGCTCACCTCTGTTACCTGCTTTGATCTGAAATGTTTCTGATGGGTTTCCAGAATGAATGCTGCCAGAAGCCTGTCTAAGAGACAGGTTTAGAGGTTTTGCCTTTTTGAAAATGCACCCTGCTGTCACCACTACTGGCTGGACTGGCACTACAACAGAAAATATGTTAATAAACAAATGAACTCATTAGAATGCCAGAACAAGGATAATCACTATAGCCCAGGTTCTCAGTAAACTGAAAAGATTACCTCTTGGTCATCTATTTCCAGTGGATGGAACAGTGGCAGTCTACAAGGTACAGCTGTGCAGGTTACACACTGTACAACTCCATAGAGGGACATTTCCATCATAGTCTGTATGAAAAATAGACCCTGGCATTGTGCAAGATATAACCTGCAAGACTCAACATTGTGATCCTGATTCATGGCATGCGGAACATCAAGGTTCTCTATAAAATGTGCTGAATGAATCAGGGAGGAGGATATACATGGGAGGCTCATTTGCTGTCAGGAACTATCTTAGATGGCCCCTGACCAGGTGGGTGGGCTTGAAAAACCCACCTCTTTTTAGAAGGAAAAAATAAAGAAGTAGGGTCCATAATCCTGGTGCATTACCTATAGAATTTGCCTACTTGAGGGAAGTTGTAGAACCTTGCCTACCTACCTGGTCTGATAAAGTGGGTTCCCCAAAGGGAGGAAAATGAGATGTTTATGCTGTAAATCACTTTTATTTCAATTTTCAATTTTCAATTTTATTTCAATTCCATGGATTATGTCAAGAACATAGTTGCAAAAACTCTATCAAATATATGTGTGCTTCTGAAACTGCTGTTTCACACTCTGATCCTGCTCTGGGCTCTCTACAGTTTTCTTCTTACAAGCAGCCTAACTAATCTTTCTAAAACATTATTCAGGCTCTCAAGTCTCTTGTTGTTCCCCATCTTGCTCAGAATGGATTCTAAAGCCCTGCTCGAACATCCCCCAGTCTCCCTTCCTGAACCCATTTCCTACTTTCATCATCTACATTCCAGCTTCTATTTCTCCAATCATACTCTGAGCAACTTTGCCCATACTGTTCCTTGGCAACTTGGCCTCTGCTATCTCATCTCATGCAGATTTCTGCACCTCCTCTAAGTCCTCACTGGCCAGTCCCATCTAAAACAAGAGCCCCTGCAAGGTCTATTCCAACTGATATTTCTTTATTTCTCCTACTTCTTTCTATTGTTACCTATTTATTTGAATACTGTCTCACTTTTCCTACAAGCATAGAATTTCCCTGAGATCACAGATTTGTCTTATTCTCACTGTTTCATCCCTAATACATAGGAAAGTACCTGACACATATTAGACATTCAATAAGTATTTGTGGTGATGGATGAATGAATGAATGAAAGAATCAATCAATGTTTGATGTATTCTAAATGCAAAAATTTTATTGTTGAATCAGAGCTGGAGAGATGTACCCATTTTGAAAGGTCTTCTGTGGTCTTCCTAGACCCTGTATTTCCATTATTGCATAATTACATATGGGAGCCCTAATGGTTGGTCCCAGGAAGTTATCAGTCCACTGAGGTCTGTTCAAACTTAACTGTTGTTAGGCTGAACACCAGGACAGGGTTGGTGCAAGTATTCAGTTTCTTTGTATCTTCCAGTACAAACTGCCTTCTCTTGAGCAATGAGGAAATGGCATGTATCTGGGTATATAAGGGGATAAGGGAAGATGAAGTTTTTCTTATTTGTTTACAATATACATTAGTCCCAAAGACATTTTGAAAAATATATTGAAACTAGATGATAGATGATGATGCTAATACCACAAATAAAAATGTCTACACTTTATTGAACATTTAACATGTATCAGGCACTGCTCTGCGTACTTTATATGAAATAAATGTATGTTACGTTGAACCTTTCAAAACTGAAGTCAGATCATTTTGCCTTCATACATAACCCTCTAAAGCCTTCCTACTTCATCTATTCTGATGCCATATGAACCAGTACCTTGTTCTCTATTCTTCCACCCCCTTCAACTACTGTGTTCTTCCTTACTTAAACTGTCTTCCTTTTTATTTCTGAGCTATTCCTGACATGTTTCTCCCTCAGGACCTTTGCACTTGCTGTTCCCTCTATCTGGAATGCTCTTCGAGGGCTCCTCATGGTTTGCTTCTTTAAATTTCTGCTCAGGGGTTATCTTCTCAGTGGAGCCTTCTCTGAACACCAATTCAGAATTGCAAATGCCATCTCCCCCAATCCTGGAACTTCTGTTTCCCTTGGTTTCTTCATATTACTTGCCATAGTCTAACATTCTCAGTCTCTTTATCTATTTAAAGTCTATCTTCAGGGTGCCTGCGTGGCTCAGTCAGTTAAGCATCTGCCTTCAGCTCAAGTCATGATCCCGGGGTCCTGGGATACAGTCCCATGTTGGGCTCCCTGCTCAGTGGATTGCCTGCCTCTCCCTCTGCCAGTCCCCCTGATTGTGCTTCCTCTCTTTCAAATAAAAAAAATAAATTAAAAAAATGTCTATCTTCCCTCCACCACATTACTGAGTATAGACTGGGAAATTTATCTCCTTCATTTCCTGCTGCTTCCTCAACATAGGCAATAATGCCCAATCCATGTACACATGTGCAATTAGTTAACTCATTCAATCTTCATAACCTTTTGAGATACATATTACTGTCATTTCTCATTTTACAACAAAGGAAACTGAGGCACAAAAAGATCAAGTAATTTGTCCAGGATATCAGAAATGAGTACTTCTATTGTCCATGTCCATACTCTTGAATATGGTAGTTATGTGAGACAGGCTTTCATCGCAAATTTCTTTGTCTTTACCCAGCTCTGGGGCCAGAGTCACTTAACCTCTGTGAGCCTCTATTTTCTCATTTGTAAATGGGTGGATGTTAACATCTATTCAGAGTTTGGTGTGGAGTTTTTTGTTGTTTTTGTTTGTTTGTTTGTTTAAAGATTTTATTTGACAGACAGAGATCACAAGTAGGCAGAGAGGCAGGCAGAGAGAGATGGAGAAGCAGACTCCCTGCTGAGCAGAGAGCCCGATGCGGGGCTCGATCCCAGGACCCTGGGATCATGACCTGAGCCAAAGGCAGAGGCTTTAACCCACTGAGCCATCCAGGCACCCCTGGTGTGGAGTTTTAAAGAGAAAATATATATAAAGTGTTCAGTCTAGAGATCGATGCATAGAGAATGCTCAACCATTGATACTCCGGACTTGATCATTTGCACCATCATTTTTTAACAATCCCAAGTAGTGCATTGTATGGTAGATCTACAATGCATTTAACCACTTTCCTTTGGCCAGACATTTCGATTCTGATGAATATTCGGATACCTCCATCTTTGGGAAAATTTCCAATTTCTTCCTTATCCTAAACTCTTAGAAATGGAACTACTAAGTCAGAAGTCATTTATATTCTAAAAGCTCTTGATGCATAGCATTAAACAGGCCCTCCTTATGACTTGACCAGTTTAGTGATGTGATAGAGGTCTTAAATATTGCTATGATTGCAATCATATTATAACATCCAGTATACCAAGTTAACATATTTTATATCTTAAATTTACACAATATTATATGTCAAGTATATTTCAATTAGAAAAAGGAAAGAAAACAGATGTTATCATCCATTTGTAATTAATAAGAATATCCATTTTCTGTCACCACCATGTATATTATTGGATTTTTTCATCTTGAGTATTCTGAAGACTAAAAAATGGTTTGAGATTGGATATTTTTATAAATGATTTGGTAATTAATTAAAAAAAATAACTTCCACAATCAGTTCCTCCAATTTAGAAGGACTCTATCTAAGAGTGCCTGATTGTCTTTGAAATTTGCCTTGTTTGTGCAGTCTTCAAGAACATACTGCTCCGGCCAATCCTTCTCATTTCTTTCAATAAAGCTACTTTTTAATGGTTTTTATATTGAAGGCCGGGGTTGCATCTTACTCCAAAATAGATTCATTCATTTATCACACCCACTGAAATTTACTGAGCATTTACGAATTCCAGTCCCTGAGTTGCCATTTGGGACCATAGAGATCCAGAGTAGAGCCAGATAAACCAAGTGCTTGCACTCAAGGTACTTATATTTATGAGGAGACACAGGCAAAATTATGTGAACAACAATTACTGATATTACTTATTGAAAAACAGGAAGAAACAGGATATAATGGGCTAGAGAGAAATTTAGCTGGGATGGAAGAGTTAAAGGACCCCTTTGAGATGAGTCTGGAAGCTGAAATCTGAATGATGAGAAAGAATAGTTTTGGAAGACAGCATTCTCGACAGATGGCACATCCTGTATAAAGGTGCTGGGAAGAAAATGGTCACAGTATGTTCAGGGGCAAGGGTTAATATCAGCAAGATGAAGAGAAATCAGCAAGCATAGGAGAAGCATAGGAAATGGGGGTCAGAAAGATCCACTAAGGCAGTGGCAGCAAACTTTTTTGGTAAAAGACCAGATTATAAGTATTTTCTGCTTTGCAAGCCATATGATCTCTGCCACAACAGCTCAACTCTGTCATTGTAGCATGAAAGCAGCCACTGACGGTATGTAAATGAATGATCGTGGCTGTGTTCCAATAAAACTTTATTTATGAAAACAAGCAGCTGGTTAGATTTAGCCCACCAGCCAGTTTGTGACCCTTGTTCCAGATCTCACGGACTCTAAGGAAGAGTTTAAATGCTATAATTTGCATGGTGACAAAGAGGCAATACTAACATTCACACTACTACTACCGCTACTAATAACCATGGGAAGCCCCTGGGGGATTCTTTTTAAGAAAAGAGAGGGATAGGATTCCCAATTGTTGGGGTGTCAAGGCTTGACATGTTATAGGCCCTGAAAAATCAATGCTAAGTAACAAGGGCCATTCTCAAAGACAAATTATTTGAAAACTCTTTCTGAGAATATCCAGCTCAGGGGTGGTAGGCACTGGAAGAAAAAAAAAAAAATAGTCCTATTATGGGGAACATTTGCTGTTTTGGTGCATCTACTAACCTGGCGTTTTTAGACCCATGCCATGGGAAGCACTGGATCAAAAAATTGATCGTTGATTATAAGCCAAGCAATCAGTTGGAACATAAAGCTGAGTGGAAGTACACAGACACGTTAGAGAGACAATTTTCAATTTTAGGCACCTGAGGACCCGTTAGAGACACCAGCACTTTTGTGTCAGGCAGACTGATTGCTGGCATCACTGTTAAGAAATCATTCCCTCACATTTTCCTTTCCTAACAGCTGTAGTGGGAAACTGGATTTCTATGACAAAATGAAACAATAGGCCCTTCCATTTCCCAAAGCTCTTTATTAGGATCTAAAATTTAACAAGCTCACTTACCAGTCATCCACACGGCTCAAACCCTGGCATCAGATGGTGAGTCTCCTCTGCCATAAGCATTCTTACAGTAGCCAGTTCATTTCCTGTCAGCTGTTTGCCTCTGTTGTTTTTAACTTTTGTGCCATATTTTCAACAGTGGAAAATCTGAAGATGCTGAGCCCGTTCCCACTACACTCTAACTGGGTAATGCCCCAATTTTGAAATTAACACACAAGTGCCAAAGTCTGATAAGACACTTATCCCTACTCCTGTCCACCCAGCAAGAATTCTGGGAAAAAGAAATGAGGAAGTAGATTGAATTTCACTATGCAAATTGGAATTATCTGTGTGGTTCTTGGTCTCTCGGTTAAATTTCTTTTAAAAAAAATGAAAATGCACAGGATATTTCTACACCTCAAGATCTGGAACATTAAACAAAGAGATAATTATTTTATTTCTGGGTTAAAACTAGCACTCAGTTCAACTGGCTTTAGGTGTAGCACCAGATAGTGGCCCTCGCCTCATCAACAATGCAATTTGGCCATGGTATCCCAACCTAGTCACTTTGACAGGGCACTGGGAAGGTTACCAGAGAAACACAATGGACTTGATCAAATTGGAAAATTTAGCCAGCTTAAATACCTAGTCTTGGATGTGAAAACCCAATCATTACAAGCTGATCTGGGGTTTTGGGGATGTTGGCCAGAATCTCCCAGGTGTGAACAACTGAATTCTTATATATAAATCAAGCCTCATTGGAAACAATTTTAGCTTCCTAAAAGTGATAAATCAGCAAAGCATATCACATCGACGTTTAAAGTGAAATTGGAAAGCCTACAATATAAGAAAGAAAATGGGACTTCCTGTTTCAGTCATTCAGTTGCCCATTTTTACTGGTAACCCATTGTGCCTGACTGAGGTTCCTCCTTCAAGCGCATAGGGATATTTGAGAATCTCAAGGAATTGTTAATTTAGTGTTGTTGACTTGTCCTTTACATTCCTTACTATAACATACACTCAGCCTTTCCCTGTAATTTCTCTGTTGATAGTTTGTATACCCTTCTCTTCCCCAAAAACTCCATGTACATGAGACCTGAATAGGGAAGTGTGATTTTGTTCAGAGTTGAGAGTTGAGAAATTCCACATGAGTCCTTTTGAGGTCTAATTTCTTTTTCTTTCTTTCTTTCTTTTTCTTTCTTTCTTTCTTTCTTTCTTTCTTTCTTTTGTTGTTGTTGTTGTTGTTTTTATTTTTTTGGATGTTGCTCAATTCCTGATGCACTGACTTCCCAACAGCTTTATGGCCAAATTCAGCCAGACCTAGAGAGCCAAATGTGGTACTAAGCTGGGCTAGAAAGCTACCAAAGGCACAGGTGAACAAACTTGGCCATCTGAGATTTTGCAACTCCACAGCAGATGGCAGGCACTGTGATTCTAAGATCCAAGTGCCAGTCAGTTGAGGACAGCTTTATTCATTGGGAAATGCTTACAATTCAAAAGCCAGAGACCGTTATTATCCTTGGAAGACACCAGAGTGACAGTAACACAGTCAGGAAACCCAAAACCAGGGAGACCATGTGCAGGAAATATTTCTAAATCTATATACTCTTCAAAGCCATTCTTACCAATGCTCATAATATAAATCAACAAGTAATGTGTTGTAGTCTTCTCTAGGTTCCTCTCTATAGGTTCTTCTCTACATGGGGACAGAGAGTATAGACTGGAGGCAGTGTTCCCCAGTCTCCTCCCCACCAACCATCCTATGGAGCAGCAAAGGGAACAGGATTCTAATTCTCAGATCCCAGGTAACACTCCCTGGTATGGGAGGTTTTTTGGCTCCTTTACTGAAAGGGAAGTAAAGGTAGGGACAGCTGGATACCAGCTCTAATCCAATGTTTTTCTCCAAGAGATTTGTCTCAATCTTCCTCATCCTTTGAATTATATACTATCATGGAACCAAAAGTCTAAATATAGGAAATGTCCATTTAAATCATCACTGATAACCACTGTCTATCTCTACAGGTTAGCATTTCACATATAAACTATAAAATGTTCTGCACTCAATTCTAATGTGTGGATTTCCCCCCCCACACACACACCACCAGGCAAGGCTTTGACACCTACTGGGTGTCCTGTAATTCAACCCAATTCTGACACTTTCTACTTGGAGATTGCATCAGACTCTATAAGGGCTCAGTCTTGTAAGGCTGCACCTTTCCACTTCCACTTTAGATGCCAGTCTCAAGTTCAGGTTGTCACCTGTGCTTAAGACCTATAGGTTATAGATTAGAGGTTCCAACAACACCCTCCTTAGGTTTGATTAATTTTCTAGACTGCTTAACAGAACTGACTGTGACTTACAGTAACAGCAAACAGTAAGTAAACTTACTGTTTACTTACTACATTACTGGGTTTTTGGTTTGTTTTCTTTTTGTTGTTTGGTTTTGTTTCCTTTTGTTGTTTGGTTTCTTTTTGTTATTTGGTTTTTGTTGTTTATTTTGTTGTTTGGTTTGCTTGTTTGTTTTAAAGATCCATTTATCTATTTGAGATAGTCAGAGAGAGAGGGCACACAGGCACTCAGAGTGCAGGGAGGGGCGGAGAGAGAGAATCTTCAGCCCAACTCTTCGCTGACCATGGAGCCTGACATGGGGCTTGATCTCAGAACCTGAGATCATGACCTGAGCTGAAACCAAGAGTCATACATTTAGCCAACTGAGTCACCCAGGTGCCCTTTGTTTTGTTTTTTTATAAAAGGATATAACTCAGGAACAGCCTGATGGGAGAGCTGCATAATGCCTACGTATGGGGAAAGGACGCAGAGATTTCCTGCTCTTGAAGCATGCCATTTTCCCTAAATCTCAAAGCATTCATCAAACTGGAGACTCTCCAAACCCTGTCCTCTTGGTTTTTTATGAAGCCTTCATTATAGGCATTATTGATTAAGTAAGTCACTTGTCAGTGGCAATCCATTCAACCTGCAAGTCAGGGAGTGGGACTGAAAGTTCCAACTTTCTAATAACATGGCTGGCTCTCTTGGTAACCAGTCCCTACCCTTCAGTAGGGTCAAAAAGTCACCTCAGTAACATAGCAAAAGATACTTTTATTGTTTTCATCTCTTCATAAATTCCAGAGGTTCTAGGAGTTCTGTGCCAGAAGTGGAACAAAGAGCAAACATATCCTTCTTATTATAAATCACAATATCACAACTATCATGCAAACCATAACTCATAAGCAAAGAGGAATCTTTTGAAACCATAAATCCAACAATGTCCCACACATTGCTGCTCTAAAATTCACTGCAGAACATTTCCCCCTTCTTGACTAAAAAACAAAATCAAGCATACAGGGTCCTTCAAGAATTCACCTCTCCCTGCCTCTTCAGAGTTCATTCCTATCATTCCTCTAATCCTCTAACTCCTCTACTTTCAGCTTCCCCAAATACAGGACTATTTTACCTTCTGCGGACTCTCTTGCCTTGACCTACAAAACAGTCTTTGCTAAGGGGACCCTGGGGTGGTAGGATACAGTTCTCCTTTACTGAGCATTTACCACGGGCTATAGAGTATTTGAAGAGCTCTTATATTGTAACTCATTTATATAATTCTAGTTTCATTACTGATACAGTTTATAGTTTCAGTACTGGCACATAGGCTTATAGGCATAAGAGCACTTAATGATTAAGTTTCAAGAAACTAGAAGAGGATCAGAGAAGGAAGAGGGTTTCTGGCAAAGCGATTTTTAATGGCTTTATCGATACGCAACTGATGTATGATAAACTGCACATATTTGAAGTATGAAATTTGATTAGCTTTAACATATGCATGTGTCTGTGAACCCACCACTACAATCGAGAGAGTGAATACATACATCACCCTCCAAATTTCCTTGTGCTCCTTTGTAATTCTTCAGTCTCCCACCCATCCCCAGCAAACAAATGATCTACTTTCTCTCACTGGAAATTAATTTCAAAGTTAAAAATATTTTGCTATAAGTAGAATTATACAGCTCATATTCTTTTTGTCTGTATTTCTTCAGTGAGACTAATTATGTAGGATTTAACCATGCTGTTGGACATATCAATAATCCATTGCTTTTTACTGCGGTATTCCATTCTATGGCTAGACCACAACTTGTTTATCTATTCAACTATGGATGGGCATTAGGCTGTTTCTAGTTTCTGACTATTAAAAGTAAATCTACAAAAAAAAAATTATGTGCAAGGGTGTGTGGGTTCATTTCTCATGGGTAGAGAGACAGGAGGAACGGCGAGAGTAGTACAGAAGATGCATGCTTAACATTTTAAGAACCTTCCCAACTGTTTTCCAGAGTGGTTGACTAACTTGAACATTCCCACTAGCATTATGTGAGAGTTCCAGTTGTTCCACACCCTTATCAGCACCTGTTATCATCAGTTTTATAAACACTGTACTAAGCAATTTAAAGATCTTATTTTCTCCAACACACACTTAGAAGTAGGAATGATTATACACACTGGGCAGATGGAGGAACCTAGGACCTAAAAGGTTAAGTGACACATTCCCACTATGTACAGTGATTAGGTTCAGAGCACCACAGCATGACAGGGTATGGAGGAATTGCCCTCTAGGACCACAGGGCACCTGGACCTACAAAAAATACTAAGTAGAGCAGTATTATGATCTGTGCTATGGGTAACTCATGATCCCAAACCTGGATATGACAGCCCCCTGATGCTCATCAGCAGACTGTTCCGTTATGATTTCCTATGCTTTGAGAAGAGTTGTTTCTGAAAATAACAGGTGGCCTTTGATGCTCAGAGAAATGCCAAAGAACAGAGATTCGTCTGACGTCCTGGTACTATTTATAAAGGTGAGGCCTGGGTCCTTGGGACTGTATCCTTTGGAGGCTGAGATCTCAAAGTGAAAGACATGTTGGACTCTCAGAGGACACCCCACGGAGGACTGGTTCAAGACTTGCTGAGTTTTTCATTTTAGCAGCAATTTCTCTTTCTTGAGCACCTCTCTGTTCAAACCTTTAATGGCAGGGCCTTTTCTTTTAATAGAGTAAGCTATTTCCTTATTCTCAGTTCAGTTTTACAAAGGCTCTTGAATTTTAGCTGCTGAACTAGCTCTTCTGGCTAAAGAAAGGGACTAAGATGGTGAAGAGTCCAATTATCCTAGGTGACTGCCCTTGAAATTAGCTGATACATCATGAGGGGAGTACAGGAGAGCGTTATCCCAAGCCATTGACTAATACCAGATATGCAAACAGCTGGTTTCGGAGTGCTGTTTGTAGAGGAGCTCAGTTATCATCAAGGTCGCAGCAGGAAGCAGAAAGGAGATGGTTCCATATGCTTCTGATATGAATTTGAACAGACAAAACTGAACAACAGAAGCAAGACCTCAACCACCAGTATGCTTGCCTATCACAGCATGAGTACACAAATGACCTCAGCCTAAGCAATGCACTGGGACACTTTTCTCAATTATGTTTAGATGCAAGGAGAAGGTAAGGATTTTTGTCTTAAAAGACATTTGTATTTGTGTATGAATATGTGTATATCTATGTATCTAGAAGCAGAGTCATCAGACTGTTGGCAACAACTATATATGGCGAATGGGAGAGAGTCTGTTCTCTTGCCTTTAGTGGGCAAATTAAATAGTGGGCAATTGCTACTTGCAAAATTCAAAAAAAGAAAAAAGTATCTCTAAGCATATCTCCATTTCAGGAACAAAGCAGCATAACACAAAAAGAAAGATAAGGCATATTATATTCTCATATTCTTTTAATGTTCAAAATGTTCAAAGCAGCTTTCAAACCTGCTTTATCTTTTCTAGTCCCTCAGGCCTTCTTCAAACCAGCACCATCTTTTGTCCATCTATTACAAGAGCTACTTGACTTAGTTTTCTTAACTCCAGCTGCTTCACCTTTGCTCAAGTACTGTCCCTGGAATTCACATTCCCAAAATACCCTGTGTTGACGTTCTTCCCACCTTTATAAACTTGTCTTGGCTTAAAGGTATAAATCCAAAGAGAGTTCTCTGAAATTTGGATTTGCTGCTCTTCACTACATCATTAACTCTTTCACAGAGCCCAGGCCTCCAAAATCAAAGGGTGGCTTGGGGGAGGGGGTGGATTGCATCAGAGGGAAGACCCTGCATAATTCAACATAAGCATGAGGGAAAATATCAGCCTGAGAAAGGAAAGCAGGTATTTCAGTTTACTAATTCTAGTATTTAAAATTAACTTGGTCTGTCACTTTGAAAAGATGAGATTCTTGCCAAAAGTTCAATTTGGGGAATGAAATGTTGGGATTCACCCTGTTTTAAAGTTTTCCCATAAAATGCGGTTCTATTAAGTTTTATTCTTACACCCTCATATTTGCAAGAGTCAAAGTTGCATTAAGCGTAATCTGTGTCTTCAGTCTCCGTACCATGTGGTGAAATTGCCATCCCATACTTTTTGACAGTGGATATAATTTCTCACTGGGTTATCATAGTGCTTCCTCTGCCTGCTAACTTCAGTCCACTTGTCATTTTTCCATGAAGCAGAAGTGGAGTTCCTGTTTCTGGGTGCCCGTCCTGCATTCCTTGTGCGACAACTACAGGATGCCTCACGCTATTCAAAGTTGGTTTGAAAATATTACTCCCATAACAATAAATCTTGGAACACCGCATTAAAAACTAATGATGTATTGTATGGTGATTAATATAACACAGTAAAAATTAAAAAAAAAAAGAAATAAAGAAAATATTATTCCCAAAGAGAGCTAGGACAACCCCTTTCTGTATGGCATGGTGAAAATTTTAGAAGAGATGCGTAATCAGCACTAGGTCAAGATGGCGGAGAAGTAGCAGGCTGAGACTACTTCAGGTAGCGGGAGATCAGCTAGATAGCTTATCTAAAGATTGCAAACACCTACAAATCCAACGGGAGATCGAAGAGAAGAAGAACAGCAACTCTAGAAACAGAAAATCAACCACTTTCGGAAAGGTAGGACAGGCGGAGAAGTGAATCCAAAGCGACGGGAAGATAGACCGCGGGGGGAGGGGCCGGCTCCCGGCAAGCGGCGGAGCAACGGAGCACAAAA
>NW_019154094.1:38618556-38652555 GCF_002288905.1 Enhydra lutris kenyoni | reverse complement strand
AAATAAATAAATAAATTAAAAAAAAAAAAGAAGAAGAGATGCGTAATCAGAGACAAAATAAAGACTAATTTAAGCACACTCCCATTTCCCTATTGTTTATACTTAACCAGATTAATTTTAATGAAAGCCACCCAGTGGCTCTTGCATAAGGACAACAAAGAGCTGAATGGGAAGAGGTATCAAAGGTCATTTGTCAGTGCCCAGTATTAATCAGAAATGACACATGGATTTCAGATTTCTTCCAGTTCTGACTTATTGGTAGTGGCCTCCTAAAGACTGTGTTGATAAGGATTTTTAAAACTGCACCTGGGTTCAGGGGAAGCTCACTGTAATTGATTATCAATGTCTGCGTAGGGCATGGATTAGGAAATGTTTATCTACCTGACAAATATTTCTGATCCCTAATATCAGTCCTAGGTTGGTCTGCTTTTTGTTCAAATTCTGGGGAGCTATCTGCTACATATGGATGATCAAAATGTTGGTTTATAGTCCAAACCCTTCTAGAAATACTCCTGAGACATATTCTTCCTGTCTTCTTCCTACCTCTGGTTGCAGGGCCAATGCCTTGGTCCTGCCTTGTAAGGTCTCTGGCTACAACCTTGGAGTTAACACTTCATTCAGACCTTCTGAGTCTAGGCTTTGTCTTTGTGAATAATGACTTTCTTATCTCCTGGTTCCTTGATGTCTGCACTTCCTAGTTGCTTGAGATGAGAGTTAATATATTCCTAAAGGCTCTAAAACTAGAGATCAGGAAATATTTAAATGACATATTTTGTAGATTAGGAAGAAAATGCTCAGGTAGTTTTAAGAAGCATGCTTGTTTTGCACTGATAAACTTCCAGCATGCTTGTTACAAAATCCAGGATTCAATGGCCACCCTATTGCCCTATTGAACCAGTCAGGAGGAGCAGATATGGAATATTTTTAAAATCAAGTTCCAATGGGGATTATCAGAGACACAATTTTTAGAACCATGGGGTTAAGAACCCTGAGCTGGTTCAGAGATTGCTAACAGTAACCTTATTTCTGTCATCTAGTGAAATAATTCAATAAAAAACAAAGAATTCGATTATTTAAGTGTTGTAATCCATGCTGTTCTATTCAGCTGTACGCAGAAGAATGGCCTGTGGGTGGCATTATAGAAGACACACACTCCTTCCTGTATGCAACTACTCTTTTTTCATATTTTCCTCTGAGCAGAAAATGCCTCAGTCCTTTACTTTCTCCTGTTCTTATCAACCTCCTACCTAAACAAACACATACATACAGATGGGAAGACCTCTGAGACCCTCCGACTCCTCTCATGTTATATCAAGATCTACTTTGTCTTTACTTTGTCTTTGCAGAGCTAAGTGGTGTAGAGCTTATCTCCTCATCCATGTGTAAAAAAATGATACACTGGTTTACCTAGAAAGTTCTGACAACAACTGGCTAAAAAAATCTGGATAATCATAGCATCTTCAGGATTTCTCAGATTTTGGGAGGGTGGCTTATGTCCTTCCTACCTGAAGCATGCTCTTTTCCAGGTTGCATGCAAAAAAGATAGATAAGCCACAAACCAAGCCTTTGTGTTCTTGGAAAGTAATCTAGTCCTCTAACAGCTCTTACCGGTATATAGCCATGGGACATTACCACACTTCACTAACCAGCTAACTCCTACCTTGCTATTACTCAACTATTTGCAGGGTTTCCTTGAATCATTTCAGTCATCTAAATAGAATTCTTAAAATCAAGGATTGTTCTCTTATGGCTAAAGTTTACCTCTTCCATCCCTGACCATTTTGCATGATCCCCATTCTAAAAATCACAGGATTAGCAACAATAAAACAAGATAACTGTAATCTCCTGCATCCTTCACAAAAGCAAAAATATACTGAGGGGTGATGTTTCATAAGAAAACAAACATTTCTCATCCTTTATGCTGTGCTAACAAACTCAAGTGCTAAGAAGTTTCACAAAGATATCCCTAGCATAATCAGAATGGAACTCAATTTCCTAAGACAGTAAATAGTTATTACTGAACTCACTGCCTAATCTTTTTTTTTCCTCTTACAATGGAATTCTTCCACTTAAAACACTCAAATTGTTTGATCTAAACAAAAAATGTAAGGGCTGTGATTCTGAATATTGCTAGCTTGGCAATGATGCCTTTTTCTGTTATCTCTGTTGCATTTGGCAATTTGCCACTTTCCACAATTTAAATTCCATGGTTTCATGTACAAAAACTATTTTTAACTTACCACTCATGCTTCTGTAGCCATATGCCTATCTTTAAGATGTGTGAATTTCCATATAAAATTTACTGTTCCCATTTGGCAATTTAGTACCTTTAATTGTGCCAATCAACCATGTAAAACATCATAACCTACCGAGAATATATGAAGAAAAAATACATTTCTTCGCAATCTAGGATACCAAGCACACTACTTAAAGACAGCTTAATTTTTCCTGTGGTTCAGTTCTACCAGCTCAAGGCCTTGTAGAACAAGTGGAATCACTGAATTCAATTCCTGAAACCCGGTATCATTTTCAGGTTTTTAAGCAAGTCAATTATACACTTGACCTTACTGAAAAGATTCATAGTCATGACTAGAAATGGCTAGAAATGACAAATGAAATGGTAGACCCTTGCAGTGTCAAATATCATTACACCAAGGCCCATCTTTAAGACAGCTGCAGGTGTTCCTGTCTTTTGCATTCTCCAAGAATAAATTTACAAGAAAAGGATTTAATGTTTTTAGCCTGTTACATAAGCAATTGTGTTTGTTTTAATAAAAAAAAATTATTATCTTCATAGGCTTTGATGATACACATCATTTCCCATAAAAAGTTCAATGGTTATCAACTTACCAGTATACATTTGGGAAATTCTTTTTCTTTTCTCTCTATTGCATTTCACTACCCTAACTCATATTTTACTATTCCCCTGGCCCAGGGATAGATGGAAGCAATAAAATGCAATTCAAGTTGGTTTCACAGACAGTAAACATGCATTATGAATTTGAAACATACTGTTGGAAACATACTATGCTCGTTGAACATATATTTTAGAACTTCCTCTAAGACACTTTATGACTAAAACCATATCTGGAACCACTCACTGTCCTTGGTTGCAGAATTCTTTGTGGTTTTATAACATATGCATTTAAAAAAAAAAGAAAAAAGAAACAAGAAAGCCCCCAAACCCACACAGTCCAAACTGATATATTTCACCTAAACTGTTTGATTCAGAAGATATCTCTTCAGGTGGAACACCAAATGTCATTAATTATAGGATTCTATGAGAATAGAAGCAACAAAGAAAAATTCAGATTCGACTAATTCCTAGAGGCACAGATTAGTGAATTTGTAGAGATTTCTACTTCAGTCCTTGCTTTCTTCATGCAGAGCACTAAGTCCTTGAATGTTTTATGGACTTCTCCAAAGTAACATGGAATCAGGCTAGACTCCCTGTGTTCTAACCTCTAATCAAGCCATAAGTGTACTCTCTCTGATACAGCACACCAGTTAGCGCTCTAGGTCTTGGTTCTGGTTTTAGTTGTACTGCCCTGCCAAAGCTGACTTTACTGAATGAAGGACAATGCATCTTATTAAGACCAACATATTAAAACTGCCTAATTTGCATATCTACAAAACCATATCCAGGTGAGTATAAAAGTCAGATGTGTATGAATCTCATCTAAAATCAACGCTTTAGTTTTGCCTAATTTGCATGCCTGTCAAATCCATAGCTAGACATGCATTCATAGCCTTAGGATTCAACACATTAGGGCTGCCTAACTTACAGATTCATACAAATGCATAACTATATGTGGAGAACATGTATACTAACTATATCTGGGACAACATATTAAGGCTTACCAATTCTGAACTTCCATAGCTTGACGACACTTGCTCTACTATATACTGTCCCTCCCACTGCTAGAAAGTTGAGTCTCTGGTAACTCTCTGAATCATTTGATGCAATTAATGTATATCTAGTTTTAGGGAGCTGAGGGTGGAATGACAACCAAAACTTCCCTATATTCATCTATGATACACACACATATATATGTGATATGCAAATGAAAAATATGCAAATGGACAACTCATACATGGTGTTGCTCACACACTAGATCCAATCCACAGCGACAGCCTAGATGGTCACTAAGACAGAGAGGGAGCTAGTAATCACCATCCCCATCCTAATGAAGGACTGTGGCCTTTTTCCCCTATCCCAAGGAAACATACGTATAAGAGGAGAGGGTGTGTAACGAATGCATTGGAAGGTTTAATTTGGACAGATCACACAATTTTATACTGGATAATCTCTCGCTACGATGAGTAGTTCTATCATAAATTAACATGAAAAATTTACCTTTGGTTGGTTTCCAGTGATATAAACATGGCACAATTCCCTGCAGTTTTTAGATTTCTATAGAATTGATGCCTAATAATTCAGGATATAAAAGTTCTCGTTCTATATAATCAATTCGGTTCCAGTATTTACAAAAACAAACATATTTCCGAGATGAAAAGTGCGGTGTGCATTTTCACTTACCTTTTCCGCTGACTGCGCAGTGCCAAAAAAAATGGGAATGAAGGCAAGCCACACTATACATGTCGTGTACATAGTGAATCCAATGGGTTTGGCTTCATTAAAATTCTCTGGGACACCCCGAGTCTTGATGGCATACACAGTACATGTGACCATGAGAAGAATGCTATATCCCAAGGAGCAGATGATTTGGAGATCTGTAATGTCACATTTGAGAACTCCCCTGGCCTGCTCAGGGTTCATTGTCTTATGTTCATCATAGTCTATGATGATGTTGGGTGGGTCAACACCAAACCAAATGAAAACACCTAGAAGCTGAACTGATATTAAACTGGAAGTGATGGCCAGCTGTGATGTCGGGCTTATGAGTCTGGGAGCTGTAACTGATTTCTTGCCTTGCTCAAATATGCGATAAATCCGATTGGTTTTTGTCAAGAGGGCTGCATAACTGATGCACATACCCAAGCCCAAGAAAACTCTCCGGAAAGAACACACTGCCACATCAGGTTTGGCTATCATCAGGAAAGTGATAATGTAGCAAAGAAAGATGCCAGTCAACAAAACGTAGCTCAGTTCCCGCCCAGATGCCCGGACAATGGGTGTGTCATTGTAGCGGATGAAAGTGGCCATGACAAAGATGGTGGCAATGATTCCCAACATTGCTAGGAAGACAGGGATTACAGCCCAGGGGGAATGCCATTCTAGTTTGATGATGGGGATATCCTGGCAGCCAGTTCGATTTTCATTGGGCCTCTGGTCATAGGGGCAATGTTGGCATGTCATCTCATCAAACTGGTACTGGTAGCCGTCGCAAGGCTCACAGGTCCAGCAGCATGGAGTTCCCTTCTGTGTCTTCTTTCTTTGCCCAGGCTTGCATGGCAGTGTGCACACTGAAGGGGGTATCTCCCGGACTCCTTTACCCCACTGCATGTCCTCTATCTGCAGCATAAGAAATGAGAAGGGGTAACTGGCAGATTAGTTCAGAGAAAAGGAAAAGAATGGAATATAAGTGATAGCAGAAGCATTTGAGACTTGACAACATTAAGGGACTACTCCCCCCACCCCCACAGTCAGTATGAACTACAACTAAGATTTGACCCCAACTATTCCACCCCGGAATTCTTACTTCTCACCACTATGGAGTATGCCAAACCTGCCTGATTCTAAGAATTCACTGTGGAAACTATTAAAAGAACAAATCCCCTGTTCCTACCCTAGATCTGCCAAATAAGAATATGCTAAAAATAAAAATAAGTAAAAAGACCTTTGGCTCTTCAACAAAAAAGACTCCCAGAGGAGTCTTATGATAAAACAAAATAAAAATCTTAAATAATGCAAAAAGTTACACACATCTCCCTTATTAGCTGCTTTTTAAAAAAATGTTTTAAAATTATTTTGAATGATATTGCAATGTTGACCACCTTCCCTAAAATTCTGTAGACATCACTGCCATTGTCAAAGAGAATTTTCAAGGAAAATTCAGTCTAGTCTATTATATAATCACACAGGATCAACAAGGTTCATTACTGAAGGCTATAATGGTAGTTGACTATATCTAAGTAATTAGGAGGCATTTGATTGAAAAAAAAAACAACTTTGGTCTAGAAACCTTTTTTTTTTTTTAAGATTTTATATATTTCTTTGACAGAAATAAAGAGGGAGAGAAACTGAGAGACAGTGCACAAGCAGGGGGAGCAGCAGGTAGGGGGAGAAGGAGAAGCAGGCTCCAGGCTCATCAGGGAGCCTGATCTGGGACTTGATCCCAGGACCCTAGGATCATGACCTGAGCTGAAGGCAGATGCTTCACTGACTGAGCCACCCAGGCATCCCCTGGAAATCCTTCAATATTGGTCATGTACCTATTTGGAGATGAAATTTAAAACTAAAACCTATATCCTAGAGGAGGATGAATGTGGATTTACTTAATCAGAATAGTGGTCTTCTGGAGGGGAATTCATAGTCAACAGTGTTCTGAGAAATAATACCATTAGAAACTAAAAAAGTACTACTGGGTTGAAATTTCATTGTAGCAGAGGTCTCTCATTTGCCAGCACAGCATCTGATCTTCCTCCTCCCTGACATCAGTTCCTCAGATCTATTTTCTATGTGCTTGCTATAAGATGCAACTTACAGGGAAGCCCTGTTGCAGGGGGTAGGAGGGAATGGGAGGTTTGCTCCCATGACCCAGTCTTCACCAATTTAGTGTACTGCACTGATTCTCAAGCTCAAGCATTCCTCAAGATCACTAGGAGGACTCTTTATCACCCAGTGGGCTGGGCTCCACAGCAGGATCTTTTGATTGTTTGGGTATGGGAGGGGGTCTGAGAGTATATATTTGTAACAAAATCTTAGGTAATATTGCTGGCGGTTCTCTAGGGACCACACTTTGTCAAAAGCAAATACATTTCAACCTCCTAGCCATGGAATATGGGTCAGGGACAGGATCATTATAGAATGGAAAGGAATTTAATTTTACTTTTACTAAGATAAATTAAAAAAAAAATATATATATATATATATATATTTTGTTGTTGTTGTTGTTGGACTGGCAGTTTCTAGGATGTAAAGATGCCAGTATTCATGGTTTTAAGAAGGAAGGAGTTTATAAGAGAAAGAAGTCAATGCAAAGGGAAGGATTACTGAAAAAGAGAAAGAGAGGAGAAAAATTACTGATTAGATTACATCAAGTTTGAACTACTTGATGTAGCCATGCCATGATTCCCTAGACCTCATCCCTATGCAAGCCAGTAAATTCTGCTATGCTGAAACATGTTAAGTGGCTTTTCTGTTACTCACAACCAACAGTCCTGAAAAACGTATGTACTAAATAAATACGTTGAGTATCTACTAGTTGCAAAAGCTGTGCTGAGTCAGCAAATTAATTTACAGAATAAATTCCAATGACCAAATTTAACTGATATCCCCCATAACTTTTTAATACAGTTGGGCCAAAAAATAGGTTAGAAAAATACTGGAAAACCTGAGGCTTTAAAAAATGCATAATTTTAAGAGATATGGGGGAAAGAAAATGAATTCATTGTTCTTAGAAGTTTAGTGTCATATTAAAACAGGATGTAATATACAGCAGGATATGACACTTCCATCAAAACTTGGATGAGAACTATATTCACAATCTAAATCAAATGCAGGTAACTATGAAAAAAATGGCTCATGGATAAATTTCATAAAATTTCATAAAATATTCCATAAAATATAAAATATTTAATAAAATACCATAAAATACCATAACCTTCTATGACTGTAAGCAGAGACCCAAGAATCTTCAGATGACTCGTGTAAACTCATTTGCCTTAATGCAAAGCCCAAGTCAGCACTAATAAATCTTACTAAATATAAAACATAATCATCTCTTTCTCAACATCATCATTTTTGAGGCAGTAAGTCACTGGCAACCATCCCAAAGTCATAAAATTAAAGAAATAATTTGTAATAAGAGAGAAAGAGATATGCATTAACTTTACAAATGTCAAGTTGCGGTAAGTTGGAATCTAAAAAACTGCTATCATTAATACAAATGTTCCCAAATGTCAAATTAAAAGGTCTTACTCGTGGTTAATAAGAAAGATTAAGCAAAAACAAACAAACAAAACAAAATAAAAACAAAACAAAAAACCCTCTATAAATAAATTTCATTAGCTAAACTTGAGATTGCCTGATTCTAACACTAGTAGATAGTAATACACCATATGATTACACTTGATCTATGGGAATAGAAGTAGGGCTTATACAAATATAAAAACAAATTATCATTATCTGTAATATTTTATAGCCAATTTTAAATGTTGCCAGCTCACTATTTTTCCCCACTTGGAATAAAATAAAATGCCCAGCAATGCTGAATAGCGCTCTTTTCCCCCTTAACTTATACAAATATACACAAGAGCTGAACTACAAACATTACATTGACTGATTACTTAATTTGTTTTCAATTTTCATTTAAAGTACATCTCAACTCAGTTTAATTGTATACATTACAGCAATAAAGTTGCCTTTTGCACCAAATGAACAAAAGTCTAATTTACTTGCTTTGCCAACAAAGATCATTATTGAAAATATACTGTGTTCAATGAAGGTACCAACTAACCTTTAAAAGTTCTAGTAAGTGAGAATTTTTTTTAAAGTGATACATTTGATTTGTGTGTATTTATACCCAATCACACAACTTCAGTGGCTTGTTTCAAGAAGAAAGAGTCAGCTGCAAACGCCCATGGGTACTTATTGAAGGGAGAATAATCATTTAGGACTATGACAACTCAAGTATAATGTCAATTTATTTTGCCAGAGGGTAGTAGGAATGCAAATTTCAATTTCATTTTGAATGCTGCAACAAAACCATGTTTCGGTTAGGCATACTTGGACAGCAAAAGTTAAGGTACTGAAAGATTAGAAAAAAAGGGCTAGGATGTTAACTACTATTTTCTTTAGAAGATACAGTTCTAAATTCTCTGTAAGAATGCATTTTCTTCTGGATGCCAGTTTGGATGGGTATTGGATACTGGATCTGCTCAGTAGCTGGCTCATGGGGAAGAGATGTTGAAATCCTAGCTGTTAGCAAGAGAAGAGACCCTTATTGACAGAACTATCAATTAACACCATGTGTGGCACAGGTATTATATGGATAGGTAGATCAATGATTTAGGAAAGAGACAATATAGAGTTCTAGCCAATGCAAGCAAAAATAAGCCTGATGTAGTGTCCTAGGAAAGTGTTCTTCACTCTTAAAAGAGACACAAAGAAGAGTTATACTGTCTTTAGCCTCTGAACTTTGATGTGTGCAAATGTAATGTATGGAGCTGCAGCGGCCATTTTTTAACCATAAAGAGAAAAGCTACGGGAAGAAGCCAGTATACTGAGGATAGGGGAAAAAATAGATAAAAAAGAATTTGTGTCTTTGATGTTGAAATAACTTCTAGGCCCAAAATGGAGCCACCCCTTCCCAGGTGACATGTCAGAAAACCAAACTTGAATAGGCTGTGTGTCCCTATAAACAGGTTTCACTTGACCAGACACAGAGTGTATCCAGTCAGCCGGTCCCCAAATGCCAAGCCAACTCTGAACCAACCCCAAAAGAGACTGACTATAGGGTCCCAGCCAATCAGGTATTTTCTGTTTGTCTTTTGTTTGTTTATTCTTTATCCTGTAAAAAGTTTTCTGTCTTCCACCCCATTTTGTGGTTCTCTGCAAGAAGACTGCCTAGTTCATGATGTGTTAAAATTAGTTTGTATCATGTAAATTGTCTTCATTAATCATTCTTTAACAGTGGCATGATGATATCACCGAATTAACAAATACATGTACCACTGTACCCCTGCATTTTGAACATGAAATGATAAACTTTCCTGAGTTGATGACCAATATTTCCCGAATAGTCTACTACTTGCAATGAAACATTGTAACAAATACACTTTTTCTTACTTCAGCATCTAGTATGTGAAGACCTTCTGACTGTAGGCAATTAGCCAATAATTCAAATTCCAACAGGGAGAGTAGATAGCCCCAGAAGGAAAAGGGATTTTCAAAGCACATATGATCAGACGCATGTGCCTTGTCTCTGGGGGATGCTCCTAAAAGAGAGTGGTACAGCCCTAGACTCTGACCATAAGCTGTGACTCCACTGCTTCTGGCTCAGAGAGAAACAATGAAAAAGCACCTGTCAGCTAAAGTTCTCTAGCACATGTGACTGGCAAAGATTGAGGTCTGGCTTTCGTAGAGAGTTAGCTGCTCCACAGGGAATGTGCAGACCTTATAATCACTGGAATTTTAAAATAAAACCAAATTAGTTGCTGTCTTACTGCCAAATGCAGAACTCAAACAGAGATAGAATTTTTATAAACACTGTTTGGTGTATCATTTTTATCTAGAAGAGATCTGTTCTTTTCCCTACATAGACATTTTCTATCTGAAAGAAAATTTTGTTACTCCAGGAATATTTTCTTTAGTGAAATTCCATTTGCATGTTTCCAAAGCTTACTCTGTAGACCAAGCTGGCTGGCACTTTTATTGCATAATTCTCTATAATATTATTTTTTTACTTATTAAAACCCTAATAGAATGAACTAATTTAAAAAGAGCTTTCTTATTAAAATACCATTTGTTCATTAAAATACATTTGTTCTGTCTGATTTATGAAAAAGGCTTTTTTTAGGAAACTTGCAAAGGAATGCTGAAGTTTTAATACTACAAAAGAGCTAGGTTTTCGTTCTAGGTGGAGAGGGCGGAGTGGGCAAGGTGGAGGGGCCACCAAGAGCTTCACAAGGAATTCTGTAGCAGCACTCAATGACTTCCTTTTTATTTTCTTTCTTCCTTTCTTTTATAAGACTGAGTCTCTATTTTTAAGCCTTAGGCAGCATGACTAGACTATGAAACAGAATTTCAGGGCTGCTATTTTATGATAAAAACACTTACTAATTCAGATTCTACCTCTTCAAACTTTAATTATAAGAATCACCTTTTTTTTTTTTTTCAATGTACTCTAGGAAGAATGCCAGGAATGGCTTTTTACTATGGTAGACCCTGGGCTTCATGGAGGAACCCAGAGCTTCATCTTACCACGAAGCCCCTGGAGATCCAAGATGTAGATAAATGTAGATAAATGATGCTGGTATAGCCTTTAGTTTTAATTAAGCCAGTGGTTCCCAAACTTGCCTGCACATGTGAATCATTTGGGGATCCTCTAAAATTTTCAAATAGGCATCAGTGTGTTTTAAAGCTCCTTAGGTGAAATGTAGACAGGTTTGGGAACTACTGAATTATACTCTCTAAGGGGCTGGGGTAACAAAGAAAATCTGCATTTTTTAAAGAAGCTACTGATCACAGAGATTTACTTCCCTGGTCTTTTATTCTTGACCTTATGATGCAGTATCTCATTAAAAGTCTGAATGGGTAACAGGAAATGCTCAGTGATACTGTGTTATGATTTAATGGGAAAGTATGAAGTTGTAATGAAATTACAGATTTGCATAGTCAGTAAAGTCTCCAGACTTACATTTCATAATGTCATTGGCCAAACAACTTAAAATGCCTATAGCAGCAGAACATATGAAATAAACAAGTGACGTGGGTAGGAGTAAAACAATTTTGCCCCTAAAACCACCAAGTCTAAAGGAACAAAATACAATTATGCATACTTATAAATAAGTGTTAAATTATACATCAAGAACAGACTTCATAATAGTTCAGTCTAAATAATCTACATTCACTGTTTCAATGCCTGCATTTCTCTCGAATACAAAGCAATGGGGTGGGTGCTTATTTTTAAATGTATATAATTAAAACCTCCCAAATTAATTGAATGGTTTGCTCCTCAAGTCAATCTAAGTTTCTCATTTTTTTATGCCACTTCTCTATACCTCTAACTAAAAGGAATGACTATACTTGGTTTCAGCACTTCCTTTCCCCACCCCCCAACAGCCTCATGTGAACCTTCTGATTTTTAATAAGGTTGATGCCTTTCAAAAGATATCATGTACTCTGAGGGCCAAACAATGCACATCTGCTGACGCTAGCTAGCTGTCACTTTCTGAAACAATGCTGTCACTGGAGGAGCCATCTCCTTAAAATGTACATGCTAACTACAAATGACCATTTACCTACTCTTCCTCTGGGGACACAACTCCCTAAAAGATGCTTACCAATCAAAGATAGATATTTCATCTTGTTCTAATTACTGAATACTTTTGTAAGCACTTTTCTTAACAGCACAATTTAACAATAATTAATAATGTGAACGTATGCATGCGGCGGCCTCAAAAATAGCTCCAATTCCACTTGTTTAAAACTAAAGTCATGTTAGTTTTAGTTAGTTAGACACGCCTCGGTGTCTCAGTTGGTTAGGCATCTGCCTTCGGCTCAGGTCATGCTGGGATTGTCCCACATCAGGCTCCTTGCTCAATGGGGATCCTGCTTCTCTCTTTCCCTCTGCTGCTCTCCCTGCTTATGCTCTCTCATGCTCTCTCTCCCTCTCACACACAAATAAATAAATAATCTTAAAAACAAACAAACAAACAAAAACTAAAGTCATGATCTGCTCAGGGACTGGCAACCTACTGCCCATGGACTGAATCTTGCTGACTGCCTGTTCTGCAAATAGCGGCTGGATCAGAACATCATGGCACTTGTTCATTCAAGTTTTGTCTCTGGCCAATTTTATGTTACAGCCGCAGAAGCTGAGTAGCTGTGGATGCATGGGCCACAAAGCCTAAACTACTTACTTTCTGGTCCTTTATGGAAAATATTGACTGATTCGGATCCAAAGAAAACAGAAGAACAAAGCCCTCATGCATGGCAACCTTATCCGCCTATACACCACAAGTTTTGTCATCTGTCACATCTTTCCTTCCCTTTGGCCCCCCATATTTAAGTTACCAAGAACTCATGTAGGTTTTACCTCTTGAAATTAAGAGTTAATTATTTCATATAACAAACTATATATTAAATACAGGCATACCTTGATTTATTATTCTTCCTTTTATGGCCCTTAGCAGATATTGCACTTTTCAAATTGAAAGCTTGTGGCAACCTTACACTGAGCAAGTCTGTGGGTGACATTTTTCCAACAACATTTCTCTTCTTTTTCTTTCTTTGTTTCTTCTCTCTTTGTTTCTTTCTTTCTTTTTTTAAATTTATTTGGCAGAGAGAGAAAGAACTAGCATGAGCAGGGGAACAGCAGGCAGAGGGAGAGAGAGAAGCCGACTTCCCACTGAGCAGGGAGCCTGATGCGGGGCTTGATCCCAGGACCCTGAGATCATGACCTGAGCTGAAGGCAGACTCTCAACCAGCTGAAGCACTCAGGCGCCGCCGCAACAGCTTTTTTCACTTCATGTCTCTGTATCATATTTTGGTAATTCTCACAATATTTTGAATTTTTGAATATTTTGAATTGTTATGATTATCTGTGATCCTTGATCTTTAATGGTACTATTGTAATTGTTCTGGGGGTGCCACCAAGCAGTCCTATATAAAATGGTGAATGGGTTATTTAATTGATAATTTATTTAATAAATAAATCTTGTGTTTGTTCTGGCTACCACAGCAGCCAGGTGTTTCCCCATCTCTCTTCGTCTCCTCCAGCCTCCCTATTCCCTAAGACACAACAATACTGAAATTAAGGTAATCAGTAACCCTACAATGGCCTCTAAGTGTTCAAGTGAAAGGAAATTTAATGGAGCAAACTTCATTATTGTTTTATTTTAAGAAACTGTCACAGCCACCCCAGCCTCAGCAACCACCACCGTGATCAATCAGCAGCCACGGACATTAAGGCAAGGCCCTCCACCAGTTAAAAAAAAAAAAAAAAAATTAAATTATATTAAATTAAATTTTAAAAAATAATTTAAAAATTACAACTCAATGAACAATCATGCTTAACATTTTTTAAATTTTTTTTAATTTAAATTCAATTTAGTTAACATATACTGTATTATTAGGTTCAGGAGTAGAATTTAGTGATTCATCAGTTGTATATAACACCCAGTGCTCATTACATCCAGTGCCCTCCTTAATGCCCATCACCCAGTTACCCCATCCCCCCACCCACATCCCCTCCAGAAACCCTCAGTTTGTTTCCTATAGTTAAGACTCTCTTATGGATTGCTTCCCTCTCTGGTTTTATCTTACTTTATTTTTCCTTCCCTTTCCCTATGTTCACTGTTACTTAAATTCCACTTAGGAGTGAAATCATATGGTATTTGTCTTTCTCTATCTTACTTCACTTAGCGGAACACCCTTCAGTTCCATCCATATCGTTGCAATTGGTAAGGTTTCATTCTTTTTGATGGCTGAATAATATTCCTGTGTGTGTGTGTGTGTGTGTGTGTGTGTGTGTGTGTGTGTGTGTGTGTGACATCTTCTTTATCTATTCAGCTGTTGAAGAACATCTGTGCTCTTTCCATATTTGGGCTGTTAAAAACATTGCTGATGCTTAACATTTTTTAGCAATAAAGAATTTTTTAATTAAGGTATGTACCATTGTTTAAGACACAGTGCTATACTGCACACTTAACAGACTACAGTTTAGTGTGAACATAACTTTCATATGCACTGGGGAACCAGAAAGTTCATCTGACTATCTTTATTGTAGTATTTGCTTTTTTGTAGCATTTGGAACCAAACCCACACTATCTCTGAGGTATGCCTACAAACTCTTTGGGTGCGATACCCTGTTTTAGTTGTTGGGAACAAAACAGAAAAAAAAAAGTGCTTTAGAAAAATGAATCTTACTTTCTCATCTTTGCTACCACACCTCCTCTGCAAAATCTTCCTGTGGAGTTTCCCCACCTCCCTTTGCTCCTAGCCCCTTCCTAATTCTATTAGCTGCACTAAAGCCAGAAGGATCCTTTAACATGCAGATTTGATCATGTCACCTTTAGGCTTAAGCTCTTCAGCAACATCTTGCCACAAAACATCCTAGATGATCCTGTATAATCCATCAGGGACACACATCAACTGACTTTAGCTGAGTTCCATGAAGGTTCCATGATGGTTACTACCCTACAGTGAGTATGGGGCTACAATATGCTGTTCTATGACTTCTTGCTCAGGAGTTCCCTACCCCACCAGACTTAGTGCCCCTCTAATAAATTCTAAAGATCCCCCTTTAAAGGACTTAACAAGAAATAACTGTGTGTCTAAAGAAGTATGTGTGTTTATATGTTTATGATCATGTTCTGTGTAAACACAGAATGCATGCACCATGCCCTATCAGCTATTGTTCAGAATACAATAGACTAGGGATTCAGAAGGGAAAAGCCACTGACCTCTCAATAAAGAGGTCACAAATCCAAAATAAACAGAACACAATTTGTCATTGTGCAAATATGTTACTTCATTGAAGTCTTAATTTCCAATTTCTATGTAAGCTCCTTGAGACTAGACCTTCTGTCTACTTTATTCACTTGTTGGAAATTCAGATATGGGAGGAGGCTCCATAGCCTTGTTGGATTGGATGGGCGAATGGCAGGGTGAAGGACAAAAAGACTGACTTCTCCTCTCGCCAAAACTTGAGTTTAATTTTAACTAGGAATGAAAGATCCCTAACTGGGGTGCTTGGGTGGCTCAGTTGGTTAAGACTCTGCTTTTAGCTCAGGTCATGATCTCAGGGTCCTGGGATGGAGCTCAGCATCAGGCTTCCTGCTCAGTGGGGAATCTGCTCCTCCCTCTGACTGCTCCCCACCCTGTGCCCGACTCAAGCTCATGCTCTTCTCTCTTAAATAAATAAAATCATGGGGAAAAAAAAAGAAAGAATCCATAAGCACTTTCTTGAGTCTCGGCTGTTTTCTGGTCATTTGCTACACATCTATAGAGTGAAAGTTAATAGTTGAAAAGTCCTTGGCATTTTCTTCAGGGAAGAAATGGAATTAAATACGGAGCACTGAACTCCTAGGTAGAGGGAAAATGAACACAATGAATACACCAAAGAAAGAGAAATAAGTCATGTACCCTTTGCAGCTAGAGACAGAACTTGATTTGAATAGGTCTCCATTTCACCAGCTAGACCCTAAGAGTTGGGCTTGACTGCCCACCTGCTTGTACTCACTAACCCTTGTCTTACATTTTCCCCAAAGCTCTTCTTTCAGGCTTTCACCTTAACTCAGACAAATGAAACACAAAACCCATCCCCAGGTGATGGCGACTGCCCTGAGAGGACCTTCCTTAGATCCAACCACCTAGACCTTCTGACCTAAACCTGACTCATGCCTGCACAGATGGATCATGGAGTGGCCTCTAGAATGACTTACAATTACCTTTACCTCATTATAATGCTACAATCTCCACCCAGGAAGGAGCCTCAGCCTCATTTATATAGCGTACAATGTCTGTATAGGCATGCTTCCCTTAAGGAGCATGTATGACTTTATGCCTGCCTCTGCATAGGATGAGAGGGCGTTCCCTTGTAAATATTCATCCTAACCCTAAACAAAAGAAACCCATTCACCCTCTCTCAAGGAGCCATCATTTTAGAAGCCATTCCCTGTCTTCTTATTTGCCACAATTAAAAAGTTTCTTTGTGGGACAACTCAACCTGGTATAGTTTCTGACTCATCAAGGAGCAAACTCATGTTGGTTCAGTCACACCTAACTATGTAAATAGAAAGAGTTAGGGTTCCCTGGGAAATGAATACAAGGCATTGCTTTCTTGACACAGGAAAAGTCAATTTAGGGGGCACCTGAGTGGCTTAGTTGATTAAGCTTTTGACTCTTGATTTGGGTTCAGGTCATGATCTCAGGATCATGAGATAAGCCCTACATCAGGCTCCGCACTGAATATGGAGCCTGCTTAGGATTCTCTCTCTCTCTCTCCCCCTCCCTCTCCCCCTCCCCTCCCTCTCCTCCCATACATGATCTTCTCTTCCTCTCAAAGGGAAGGGGGAGGGGGGGAGGGGGAGGGCCAAAGGAAAGGAAAGGGAAGGAAAGGAAAAGAAAAGAAAAGAAAAAGGAAAAGGAAAAGAAAAGAAAAAAGTCATTTTAGGCCCCTGGCCATCTTGTGATTTCTCCCTAATCAGCACTACTTGCCCAAAGCACATTTCTTGTAGGACTTCCTGGGATATGTTGAAATTGCAGAATAGACCCCAGTAGATAATGATTTTAAGGGAACAACTGAATGTTAGAACAGCCACTATTAGGCTAGGAGATAACCTAATTATATCAGGGACAATAAATCAGTGGTAAAAGTCCCAATGCTGGCTCAAAAGTAAAGACTGACCTGATGCACATTCTTGAATTATCTTTGCAAGATTTAAGCCCCTTCAAGCACTCAAATATGGAACCAACTAAAGCTAGAGGACTGATGATGCTGAACATTGCTGGACCTTATGACCTTGACTTGGACTCTGTTACCTTAAGATGACTTTTGCTCCAATTCCATGCTGAACTGCCTATCGTGTAAGCACCCTCAGTTTAAAACTTCCCCAGTATTGTTGTTCAGGGAGACACTGCTTTGGGAAAGATCTCCAGTGTTCCCCTTTACTAGTTGCATGCTCAACGTGTCCCAGTTTCAGGTAACAAATGTTCTCTGAATACTACCTTCTGTTAATAAGCTTAGCTACAGCTCAAAATAGAAAGAACACAATCTGGGAAGTCAGACTTTCCTGGGTTCAGAGACAGACCTCATCACCTTCAGACATGATACCCATAGGCAAATAGAAAATCCAAGTGTATGTTTGCCAAGCTTATCGGTTATGAAGACTAAATGAGATAACATGTCTAAGGAATTAGCATGGTGCCTGACACACCATAGCTGCCTGAATAATCATCATTAGAATATTTTATGGCTTCAGTGAGCAAGAACCTCCCAATGGCCATTGCCAAGTCTCCCCAAACTCTTGAGCACTGATTCTTCCACTAGAATATGAGTAGCAATTTATGCCACAGGGGCATTTCAGACTCTCTGTGTCAAAAACCAAACATACCATTTTCCTTCCTCATCTTGATTTCACCCACACCGTCTGACTTGTCTTGGAATAGCAGAGTACTTAATGTGAGTGTTAGACTCAGAGGGACATGTGCTCAAATCCTAAGAGAAATCTTGGCTAGGTCATTTATGTTCTCTGAACTTTTTTTTTTTTTTTAATCTGTGAAATTTAGACAGTAAGAACACCTCCTGGACTTACCAAGAAAATTAATTATGTGACACACATCGTTTTACAACATGGTAAAAGCTACATGAGTTATGTCTATTCAAATATTACTGACCATACTGTTCATTTTGATACCCCTCTCCATCTTGCTCCCCTCAAAAAATCACAGTTGCAAAGTTTGTTCTAGTCTTCTTCTGTAAACCCCTTTTGTCTTTGTCCTCAAAGACAAGGATCTATTATAATTATCATTACTGTGTACTCTTAATGGCTTTCTCTGATTTTAGGTCTTCCCTTTCATTTCTTACTCTTTTCCTCTGGCATTCCTCTTCACAATAGTCACAGTCTGCAATGAAACATGTATGTGTTTGCTTCTTTGTCTCACTCCCCGTGAAGAGAGCACATCTGAGTTGTTTCCTTATGTTCTTTAGAAGGAACCTGAACTTCGAAGGGTGGCTTGGAAAGACTATTTGCCATGTCAAAGCCAGAATGCCCTCTTGGAAGGTGAGTGCGGGGTTACTGCAGCCTAGATTCAAGTCCACTGCCCATCTGGAGGCAGTGCAGACACCTCATCATTGAGTCCTTCCCTGACCTGACCCTCCTCTCCAGCCTCATCTGCATTCACCACCCCAACATCTTAAGTTACTCTTCTAGCAAAGGGCAGTGCTTGTTTCCCCTGAATACCCTCTGATTCCCTACTTGCATTACCCAGTTCACACTGTCCTTTAGCTGTCACATGTTTGCCTAATTCTTCAAACACCGGCTCAATGCCCCAAATCTTCCCTGATGCCTCTGTGCTATAAACACCCTCTCCCTTTGATGACATCTCTTAGCATGTTGACCTGGACTATTCTACCTCTTAGACTTTGAGAACTGGGACCACCACATATTTTTTTTAAAACCTTCAGAGCTTAAAAGGTGGGTCAGAACCAGTGTAAATTCTGTTCCAAGAAAGAATCCCCAGGATTAGAATGTAAAGAGATGAATCCTTGGAGGGGGGTATGTGCAGGGAATAGCTTCTTGTTATGCCCTTGAATGCTCCCCGTTCTTTCTTTCTGTTTGAGACTCCCAACTCTGACTTGCTTAAACATGACAAAGTACATAAGCAAGCATAATAGAAGTCCTCATATCACTGCTACTAATCTTCTTTTCTAACCAGACAACTTGCAAATTGCTTTTCACCCACTCACCTGGGGTGAGTCATGCTCTCTGCCAGGTAAGTGGGGAAGGATGCTGATCAGTCAGTTTACCAGCCGAGACAAGAAGGATTTTGATTTTCTTTCTTTTTTTTTTGTCTCTTCTCTTTTTGTAAGCCCCTAGATCTCTTTCTTCCCTTTTCTAAACTAGAGGAAAGAAACTGTTTTTATACAGATTTTTTTTTAGGATAGTTATCCTACATTTCATTCTGATGAATACTAGCCTTGCAATATATTCTTTTGAACATAAGAATCCACCCCCAGCCACCTCCCATTAACAACTGCCATGTCGGGAGGATCCATAGTACAGTTTATTAAAGACCCTGAGAAGTTTTGCTATTAAGGAGACATTATGTTTTGATGCAAGCCAGTGGTTTCTAATTCATTTGAATATAGAACGAACATTCTTTACTACTCTGTCATATCGATTATCTCAATATCCTGCAGAATCTGTATCTGTCCAATAACATACAGTGTCCAAACACTATGGAAAACAGTGACACTGCTAACTAATACTAATAACTAATTTGGGATTTTAGCATCACTTTTCAGATCTTTTTCTCTTCTTGGATGAGTGTAATCTGCCAGGTCATGGCAAGTCAGAGACATGAGCTGGATTGTCGACTCTCAGGATGCTAGCTGGATCCTCTTGGGCTTCAGTGAATCTTCACTTCCTCACCGGTAAAATGGAGTTAGTTATTGGAGAATCAAATATGACTGTACACCGGGGAGTGTTTTAGAAGACTTAATATTCAATTAAAGTATTTTTATTTTTTCTAACTTTTTCATTAGAAGGAGAAAAAACTATTATTTCAAGCCGTCTTTAGCTTTCTCTTTTTCACTGCCTCCCTGCCTTTGACCACACAGCCCTGCTAACTGGCATGTCCTCTTCCCTATGCAGATTAGCAAGACTGAGCCAAATATGTCTTCCTGGGGAACACGAGGCAAGCCAAACTAAAATATTAACTTCCCTATTACAGGGAACTGGGTTACAGCTCCCTACAAACTGAGCTTAAGTTAGTCTTATTTTTAAAGCCTATACTTTCCAATGATGAATTGGAAATTTATCACTTTAACAGACACCTCCACATCAATCCAAGGAAACAACTCAAATAACTACAATTACAGACTCAGTTGGGAGCTCAGAAGATATGGAAGTGACATAATTGGGTAAGAAGCCTTTTGGTATCTTTCATATTACATTGAAGTAACTGGTCACCTACTGCCACTGAATTTTATCCCATAAGTTTTGCAGAAGGCTGTTGAGATGTTAGAATAGAATCTATGATGTCACAAATGGAAAGACCACAAAGCTAAGAGACAAGTGGTCTCTAAACCAAACAGGACATGCTATTCTCCCCAAACTCCTACAGTGAAGAATTATCCCAATGGGATGATATTAGGAAGTGGGCTCTGGGAGGTAATTATGTCACTAGGTAGAGCCATCATGAATGAGATTAGCATACTTATCAAAGAGATCACAGAGAGCTCTCTCACCCTTTCAGCCCTATGAGGACAAAGTGAGAAGACAGGGGTCCCTGAACCAGGAAGCAGGCTGTCACCAGATTTGGGACTGATTTGGGACTTACCAGCCTCCAGAACTGTGAGAAATCAATTTATGTTGTTTACAAGCTACCCAGTGAATGATATTGGTTATAATAGCCTGCATAGACCAAGACAGCATATTTGTTTATTTCTACATTGAGAAGCTAGGTTATCTTTGGGAGTGCAGCGAATGAAGTATTTATTTGATTCAGCTTATCTTTCCAGGACTGCTAGACCACTAAATAAAGGGATAGGAAAAGTATTTTTTCATCATGAAAAGTACATACAGGATTATAGAAACTATGATGCCTGGGAAGGAACTTTCATGGCAAAATTTTGAAGTTGACATGGGTGGTCTTTAAATCCTCCTCCAGACATCATGTATTTCTCCTGTCTCATAATTCAAAGGCCATTCACTGAGACATTCCTGTGCATGCACTACATTAAGCAATGACAATACAGACATAAGAAGCACCTATTTCCTTTTTCTCAGTTGAATTTTGGTGTCACGCTGGAAATTTGGACTTAAGTGTCACTAAAATCCAATGTAACTCAAGATACAACTGTGGTCCAACTGGCCCTTTAACTATCTTTTCTAGGATATTAGTGCCGAGTATCCGGATGAATTGCACTCTTTAGTCTAACAAGATGGGAAGAAAGCATTCAGGAATAAAGAACAGCTTGAGCAAATGCAAGAAAGCATGAAAACACTTGATTCACTGATGAGGATGAGGATGAAGAGCTATAAGTAGTTTAAACTGAGCTGAAATCTAGAATGCAAGGAAAGAAGAAAGAGGACAATGTTAGAGCCAGACACAGGCAGGCCCCAGATCACAGAAAATCAGTTTGCTCATAATGGATTCAACAACTGTTTACTGGTCACCCGGTCTGCACAAAGTGATGTTCTGTAGGATATGGCTGATGATCAAGTCAGGTAAGATTCCTTACCTTCAGGAGCTTAAGTTAGCTTAAGTTAAGCTTAAATTAGTAACACAGACAAAGCGACAATATAATTAAAATATATATTATAACAAGTGTGAAGCAAGAAATAATGGGCTAATGCAAGAGTAACAGGGGGGCAGCACCTCTCAGCAGATGAAAGAGAAAAGGTGATTTTCAAGCTATGAATTGAAGGATGAGGTCACATGAATGGGAAATAACTGGGCAACTGCACGGGCCCTGAGGCAGAGAAGACTGGCCCATTACAACGAAGATGATGGTGCCTCTCAAACTTGACTGTGCAAACAAATCCCCTGGGAATCTTGCTACAATGCAAATTTTGATTCAGTCCGCCTGGAGTGGGCCAGAGACTTTGCATTTTAACAAGCTCCTGGGTGACAGTGCTGGTCTGGAGACCACACCTTAACAGCAAAGAAACTGAAGTCAGAGTGTGTCCAGAGCTTTATGGTGAGACTAACAACACTGTCTGTAAGCGTGGAGAGGCGGAAAGAGGTCAGCTCAGGACTGTCACAAGTCCCACTGGGAAGCCTATGATTACCAGCAGGACTACAATTTATTCTCCTCCAGTATGGAGTGCTGCGGAGGGTAAATGTGGGGGCATCTTCCAGAAGGAAAAAAAAAGTAAAGTTGCTGCATCAAATTTCCTTGCTCTAACAACAGACTTCCAGGAAAACAAACCAATGGTAGGTTGAGAAGCTTATCTATGGAATGCTTTTAGCAGGTGTACCTACTCTGTGTGAAACTGCCTATGTTAAACCCACTGAAATCTATCAATCTACAGGGTATGATTTCCTAGAAAACATCTTATAAGCTCCGTACCTAAGTTTAAAATAATGTTTCATATCCAAAACAGCTTTTCTCCATGTAGCCACATAAATTACTTACAAATTTAATATATTACCCTGAGTCAAAAGTATGACCTGAGGGCAAGAAAGAACCCAGGGGGTGGTGTTGGTACTTCCAGATCTCTCCCTACTTCCTGTGTCTCACAATTACTTGTAACTCTGGAATTCAGAGTAAAATGTCTGTTAGTGGGGGGGCGCCTGGGTGGCTCAGTGGGTTAAGCCGCTGCCTTCGGCTCAGGTCATGATCTCAGAGTCCTGGGATCGAGCCCCGCATCGGGCTCTCTGCTCGGCAGGGAGCCTGCTTCCTCCTCTCTCTCTGCCTGCCTCTCTCCCTACTTGTGATCTCTCTGTCAAATAAATAAATAAAATCTTAAAAAAAAAAAAAAAAAGTCTGTTAGTGGGTTTTATGGACTGAATAATGTTCTCCCCCAAATTTGTAAGTTAAAGCCCTAATTCTGCCCCCCCACCATGTAACTCTATTTTGAGATGGGGCCCTAAAAGAGATTATTAAAGTTGGATAAAATCATAAGTATGGGGTCCTAGTCTGACAGTATCAGTATCCTTGTAGTAAATGAGGAGTCACCAGAAGTGTGTGCACATTCAACAAGGAAGTGGGATATGCAGTCCAGGAAGAGAAGTCTCACCAGACACCAAGCCTGCTGGCACCTTGATCTTGGACTTTCAGCCTCCATATCTGTGAGGTAATACATTTCTGAGATTAAAGCCACCAAGTGTGTAGCAGTCTGTTACAGCAACCCGAGCTGACTAATACAATGGGTAAAATCACGATGTGTGGAAATCAGATTTTATCATCTAATCCTTTATGTTGACTCACCTTTGCAGAGAAGTTGCAAAATAATTCTGTAGAATGACTGATGGCTCAAAGCAGTAGTTCTCTGCCCAGGACATGTTGGGAGATTTTGTTTTGTTTTTTGTTTGTTTGTTTGTTTTTGTTTTTTAAAGATTTTATTTATCTATTGGACAGAGAGATCACAAGCAGGCAGAGAGGCAGGCAGAGAGAGAGGAGGAAGCGGGCTCCCCACTGAGCAGAGAGCCCGATGCGGGGCTTGATCTCAGCACCCTGGGATCATGACCTGAGCCGAAGGCAGAAGCTTAACCCACTGAGCCACCCAGGCGCCCCGGGAGTTTTTGAAACGTACCCATGTCAAAGCCCTAGCCAGAAGAGCTCTGATTTAATTGTTCAGGGCCTGTACGTCAGTAGGTTTTAAAAGCTCCCCATATGATTCTTCTCTGCAGCCAGAGGTTTGAAATAGTGGCTTAAATTATAGTTGTAAAGAGATTTCTGAAGATCCCGGACATAAATGTGGGTCACAAACCTTAGGTTTTGTCCTTCCCAGACCTGATAGGTGATAAACAGTACAGATTGCCTTCCTTTCAAACCACCACATGTTCCCCTCTGTTAGGGCACCTGATTTTCTATGCAATGAGAAACCAAGCAGTTCTGTAAGGGCCACAGATCCTAACCATGCCCAGAGCACCAGGCCCCTCAATAATTGCTCATTTTAATGAAAAAAGTAACTTGTAATATATATGCATTATTAAAATGCACTCTCCAATCTTTCTTGCCAACCTGCACATTTCTATAATAAGACATTTGTTCAGAGCTCAATTATTTTGTAATGTTTGATTAAACAAAAAAAGCACCAAAATAATTTTATTAGGGTTAATTGACGTCTCTGAAGAAAATTAACCATGTTGTTGGTCATGCTTTCAATAACAAGCTTCCCAGATTTACATGGCCATATCTGAACACAATGCCTAAGGACCGCTCAGAAGATTGACTACAACCTCACAGATTGCTTTAACACAACAGTTACCATGTCAACAGATCAAACAATTATTCAGCCTTATAGATAGCACTATAATATTCATAAGACTTGGCAACCAGGATTTAACTATTTAAGCCTTATAATTAGTTTCTTAATCCAGAACTTGAAAATGATAGTAGTTTAATGCCCAGACTACGTCAGTAACATTTAGGCAATGCAATCCACTGAAACAGATAAAATTCGAATTCTCTTAAGAAATATATGAGACAAAGATGAAGTTAGCTTGGATCTGGATTAGCTAAGCTTTCTGAGCATAAAAGTAATTAATTCATTGTTGTTGTTGTTGTTTATTACTATCCTCTTCCCTCCCATTAGGGTATGGTAACTAGAATTGTGGAATTCTCCTATGGCACACAAGCACTCTATATCAGTGCTGGAGGCCTTCTTTTCTTTTCCTTTTTTGACTTTTCTTTTCCTTTTTAGACTACCAGGTTAGTATTTTTACTTGTGAAACTGCTTTGGACCTAAAACTGAGCCAGAAAAAAATTTATTTAGCTACGACTTATCATAATAAGACTTTTACTCTTCAATAATATAGTTCTTGTTATTGAATGTCCACTGAATGCCAGGCATTAACTATACAACATCTCTAATCCTTATTATAAACCAGTCAAGGTAAGAATTATTGCCTGGACTTGGTGAATGAGGAAACTGGGGCTCAGGTGTTAAGGGTCTGAGTCCACAACTTTTTATTTATATCTTGGTGGCTTTCAGAACACAAAAATGTATTTAGTTACATATCTTTTAAAAATTCAAGAGGTTCATAATCATATACTACAAACACATAGTTTCCTTTCCATTCTTGCAGCCAGCTTCTCAGAGGTAAACACGCTTAACCAGTTTCCTGTACACGTTTCAGTGGATCTGTAAAAATACCTTCACTAATTGCAGTGCTTATGTTAATTTTCATGTGTTTCCCTCACCTCCCCTGGGGCAGGGTGAGGGAAGAAGAGCTACAAGGGGTTCAAGACACCAATCATTAATTATAGATACTGCTTATTTCTAAGGATTGTTCCCCTCCTCACTGGACTCTATGGCTCTTTGAGGTTATGCTCAGTTAAAAAGAGCTGTCTTATTTGTAAATGGCTGGCTTAAGGGAACAAAAAGAAACTTTACATATTCAGGCCCTCGTTCAGAATTATTTTTAGTTATAGTAATTATAAACTATTTGAAGACGGTTAATGAGCTTATGTCTCCTACTGTTATCAAGTATGTTTAATATGATTTTTGGTTAATGTTTTCATGAGCAAACTTGGATCTCTAAAGATGGCCGGGAATTCTAGTAGCTCTAACATGTCTTTGCACACCCTCCTTCTTCTCTCTCCATTTAACGAATCTCTCCATTGCGTCTCTTCCTCTGACCCAGCTCAGGGTTTTTCTTCTCCAGAAGGCACAGAGAAATCTCACAACTTCTCTTCTTTAGATCCAGGGCATCTTGCTTAAACCTCCACTGTGAAATTATAACTATCATCAAGATTTACATTTACAGCTTCCTGTAAATTCTCCCAGGGTTGGAATGCAACATAAAGTAGGCACAGAGGAAAGATTTCTCTGGTGGAAAGCATGTAATAGATTTTCATCTCATATAAATCTGAGACCCAACACATATTTTCCTGATCTTTCATTTTGTATTTTTAGGCAAGTCAACAGGTCTTTCAGAAACTTTTTCTGATTCAATCAATGAAGAGAGTATCTGCCTTAGAAGCTTCTAGAAAGATAAATTAAGATAAATTAAAAGCACCCAAAACATAGGAGATGATGAATACATGGTAATTTATCTCCTTTTTCTCTCCTCCTTCAATCTGTTATTTTTCTGAATTGACAAATATTGGCATTCTAGTTTTTATTTTAAATTAATTATAAAATACATCCCCAAACTTCAAAATTAATTCATAATCTGTCTGGATCTGGCCCTGTCCCGGTGAATGGTACAGCTATCCACACGGTTGAGGAAACAAGAATCCTTGGAGAGTCGCCCTGCATATTGTCCTTCCCTATCTAATCGATCTCCAAATCCTGTCAATTTTACCTTCTAAATACCTATACCAGTCACCTGCTTTTCTCACTCTCCATCTTTATCCCTAGAGAGTGAGTTCTCTTCATTTCTCATGAAACCCTAGACTCTAGAAGAAACCTTGTGTAGGTCAGTGCACATCTGTCTGCTCAGATCTCCCCACCACATACAGAAATGTTTCAAAAGGCAAGTGTAGTCTAATCACAGCAACTCCACTTTTGTCCACTTAAAACCAACAAATGGGTGTGTTTTCATTGTTCTTTAGCAAAATATACTTCTAACTGTGGCCTTCAAGACATGTTTTGTTGGCCTCATCCCACATGCCATGATCCCCTTAGCTTTCTACAAAGGCTTATGCATATCTGAGCTCTTGGAGCACATGTGGCTCCCTCTGATAGCTTCCCCTTGCCTAGGCAAGCTCCTACTCCATTCTTCGGTCCTCAGCTCCCAGGTTGCTTCTTCAAAGAAGCCATCATTTCCCATTTTGGTGAAATTTCCATAAAATGGACTTAGAGCATTATTCATTGTCACAAATCTAATGTGATATGGTATGTGAGTGAGCATTTGATTACCATCTGCCCCTCTCCCACCCCCCCACCAAGCAGCAAGTTCAGTAAGGGTAAGGGCAGTGTTTTGGTTCACCATTGTGTCCTTCTCAGCCAGCACAAGACCTGGCATAACAGAACCAATAAATGTCAGTCAAATCAGTATGTACACTATCACTATAGCTAACAGCAGGTAGGAAGAACTCAGAGCTTACTATGTGCCAGGCACTTTGTCTGGATCATAATAGCTCTTTACAACAAGTATTTATACCTCTTGAACTCGACTTTAGAGAGGTGAAAATAATTCAAACATACAGCTTAATCTGTGTGGATTATCTAAAATGCTGATTCTCCTTTAAACATTTCAGGCTGAGGACATGAGGGTCTGCTGGTTGTTCCACCATACTGAGCAGTGATTCTGCTCCGTAACTGCAACTGTCTACCTTGAATATAAGTACCAGTAAGTGCAAATACCTGCCAGTTCAAGATTTCTCCTGCCAAAGAGAAGAACTGAGATTCAGACAGTCATAATAAGGTTTTATTTTTTCCACTAAAACTATACATAGGTTGTTAGGACTAAAAGAAACCTTGGAGAAAAGTTAGTTGAACTTATCATTTTATTATTATTATTTTTTAAGATTTTACTTATTCATTTGATAGAGATCACAAGTAGGCAGAGAGACAGGCAGAGAGAGAGGAAGGGAAGCAGGCTCCCTGTTGAGCAGAGAGCCCGATGTGGGGCTTGATCCTAGGACCCTGGGATCATGACCTGAGCCGAAGGCAGAGGCTTTAACCCACTGAGCCACCCAGGTGCCCCTGAAACTATCATTTTATAAGAGAGAAAAGCCACATAGCTATTTGCGAAATGTGAGTAAAAATGAACACCACACATCTACCCTGTCAGAGTCCTGGTTAGGAGAGAGGTGTGGGGAGCCTGATATAACCAGGTAAAGGGAAGGGAAGACATTGTAAACTACTCCAGTGCTGATAAGCAAAGGACCAGGTGAACTATCACACTGACATAGGAGTGTTACACTGACATAGTAACCAAGAAACAGTAGCATTTTCTGTCTGATTTCAAATTCTAATTCCTTCAGGTCTTGCCTTGGTCACTCATGACAATCCCAATAACAATTTAACTGTAATAATGTGCTTGGAATAAACTAATCAGACTCTGTGCTATTATTTATAAAGTGCCTCAATTATTTCATTTTACTGCTCACAAAACAGTGCTCTGGTATTGTCATCCATGTTTTATAGCTGACAAGAGCAAGGCATGGAGAGCTGGGATCACTAAATCCAAGCTGGCAAGTGGCAGAGCCAGGAGGAGACCCAGGAAGTCTGATGCCAGAGCCTGCATTTCTAACCCAAGTCACTTCCTGGGCGACGCTGTACTTGACCAGCCTGTTCTCTACTTCTTCTTTGAGGCAGAGAACAACTCAAGACTCTGGTGGGCACCTAGCTGGTCCATGCTCAGACTCCCTTGCATTTATGTTATAAGCACGGTGGTATGTTTCATCAGCAGACCTGCCCATAGAGCCTTCCCCTCCAACTGCATGTATGCTGTCTGCCTGCTGAATAAGGGAGGAGGCCCTAGAAATGGCCACATGGACATTTGGAGAGTCTGGGCACTTAAAAGACTGAATGGAGCCCAGGTCCTATCATCTCCATACCAGCCCCAGTCCCCACTGTCCAGCCATAGTGGCCTGTGACCTAAGAGAAAAAAGAAACCATTATTATGCTAAGCAGCAGAGATTTGGAAGTGGGTTATTGACCCTAACTAATTCAACGGTGTAGGTGTCCTGCACTGATCACAATTACAATTTAATTTGTATGTTATTCATTTACTGCTGTCTTCTTTGCTCAGTTGTAAGCTCCCTGAGGGCAGCAACCAAATCTGTTTTACCCACCACCATAGCTAGTAGCAAATACCCAGCCTGTAGCAATCCCCTGGTAATATTTGTTAAATATTGGGAGGGTGGGGAGTGAAAGCAACTAAGTGATCAGGGGCACATGCTCCCCCCTGCTAGTGATGTGGGAAGTGCTGAATGGAATTTAATTCAAGAACCAGGAATGCTAGTGTCTTTGAGCATATTCTTAAATGAAAGCTTTAGGTTCAAAGGTTGTATATCTCCTTCCCCAAGAGATGTATTAGCATAAAATTAGAATTCAGCATCAAAATATGTCCCTAGATCTGGTAAAGTCCTACCTTGCGTGGCTCATAGTGGCTTTGAACAGATAGTGGGGTCCTAGAAACCCACACTGAGGCATGAGGCCCCTGTTTCTACCAAATGGGACCACTCTCTCTCAGCTGACTTACAAACTGGGAGCTGAAAACAGATTGAGAACTAAATGTAACTTTGAAGAGGGTCTGTGATCCCTCCTTGAAATCATAGCCTCCTCGAGATGATACACTAAATGAATAAAAAACAAAAAAAAACAAAACAAAACAAAAAAAAAATCTCTGAGAGCTCACCATGGACCAGGCACTAATATGATTCACCTAATCCTACCTCAATCCTCTTGAGCAAATAATGAAATAATCTTAACAATAATAATAATAATAATTCTAGTTTCTACCCACTTTCTAACTATTACGGACTAGTCACAGGCAGTGTCATATGTGCTTCGGACATTATTATATTATTTTTAATTTTTTACGATTTTATTTATTTTTTTATTTGGGAGAGAGAGGGCATATATGAGCAGTGGGGACGGACAGAAAGAGAGAAGCCTGAGCAGACTCTGTGTTGAGCATGGAGACTGACATGGGGCTCAGTCTCACTACTGGGATCACAACCTGAGGCCAAAACCAAGAGTTGGACGCTTCACTGACTAATCCACCCTGGTGCCCCATTATTACATTTAATTATCATAACAAATCTATCGTAACCAATCTATGACAAGTAGTATCAAGGTTCTGAGATTTTACCCTATTTTCGAACTAGCAAGTTAGCCTGCCATGGTCTCATGGAGGCTGGCAGAAGAAAGCAAGCCCTGGGGAGAAACAAAGGACCATTTACTGTTCACAGTAATAGCAATAGCCAGAATCACATCATTTGCGCTGGTATCTGAAGTCCCAATTCCCATCGGGCATTGTGAAGAAGGGCCTGATGTATGCTGTACAAACTGGTTGCCTTACAAGTGAAGGACCTGGAGTTTAAGAAACCCCAGTATCTCATAGGGACTGCACACACATGTTCTAAGCTCTGGCATGGACAGACATTATTTTTATTTTCCTGGAGAGAAAACAAATCTGCCCTCTGCTCTATAAAGAGAAATTTATATCTTGCACAGTATTCACAACATAAATATCCTAGGGAAAAAAAAAAAAACAGTATGAAACAAAAGCCGAATTCATTTGCTCACAAAACATGTGGAAATGTGACAGACCCATGGAGATTTGTTTCCCATTTTATAAATGTGATAACAGGTCTAGAGTCTTTGGGTAATTTCTCCAACTAATTAACCATAACTGGGAAGAAGAAAAGCAAGGATTCCAACTCGGGTCTAACTAACTCTAAAAGCCACACTCCTAGCTACTATGCAACATTATTGTCAGGTTTTCTTGAGCAAGACTTGGGGAATTAAGGATTAAGTCCCTTAATGCTGAAGGAGATTGTGAGGAAGATGAGATTTGAGACTAAACCATCCAGCTCCAGACCCAGTGGTATTACCACTATACCACAGCTACTGACCAAACAGACGCCAGGTAGGGACTCAGGGCAATCCAGACAAAGTGAACAAAGCAAGGAAAGATATGGAGAGAATGGGAAGCACTGTTTACTCAGGTGAGGCAGGCAGGCTCCATCATGGTTAAAGGAGAGAGAGAGAGAGAGAGAGAGAAAAGAGAGGGAGAGGGATAGAAAAGAAAAAAGTGAGGGAGAGAGAGGAGAGAAGGATAGGGGTGGGAGAGAGAAAAAGGAGCTAAGGGTGTGACTAGGCTTTAGTTTGAAGGTTGGTTTTTACTTTACAGTGTGTAGGTTTGCTATCTCATTCAAATGGAGATTGTGGGTACTGTGTTTGATAAACAGGTATTTTGGGGACAGACCTACCTCTCCTTTTCAGATTATCTCACGTGCTGCACAATATCACATTATATTTGCCCCAGCTACCTGAAAGCTTAGCATAGCAGATGGCAACAGCAAATAAATCTCACCAGTCATGGGAATATACACTCCATCCTAGGAGGCTTGTAGGTGATGCTTATAGGCTTTAAAATGAAATTAAAAACAAAAAAACACAAAAAAACAAAAACCCACCTAGGAAAATGAGCAAAGGATATGAAAGGACAGATCATGGAAGGAAGGAAGGAAGGAAGGAAGGAAAGAGAAGGAAAGGACAAGGGAAGGGAAGGGATAAGAGATGAGATGAAGAGGAGAGGAAAGGAGAGGAGAGGAGAGAAAAGGAAAAGAAAAGAAAGAAAAAATACGAATTGTTTCTAAACCTATGAAAAAAGCCCAAGGCCACTCAGAATAAATAAAATACAATTTAAAATCCCATGGAGACACCATTGCTCAGCTGTCGGATTGGCAAAATTCAACACTTTGACCACTCCTTCAGTGAGCTGGGCTGCCAGGAAGGAGGCAGACCTTTACAAAGAGTTACTCACTGCAGAATTATGCAACAGCAGAAGAATTGGCTACAACCTATGGGTCAAAGAAGTGACTGATGAAATAAATTCATATAATGGAACACTCTTCAGCTATTATCTAAAAAATGAAGGAGCTCTTTATGCACTCATATGGGAAGATAACCAAAATCTATCATTAACGGAAAAAGAAAAAGCAAAAAAAAGCAAGTGAGTATATTATGCAACATTTTGTGCAATAAAGGGGAGAATGGTGGTTAAAAAAACATATTTATTTCGACATGCAAATAAGAAACAAAGGGTATGTAAAAAGATCAGTAGGGGTACAAAAGGTGTGGGGTGTTAGAAAGATGGTGTTATGATCATTTCAGGAGTTTCTATACCTTCTGGTTGTTTGGACCACTTCACTATAATTTAAAAACTCAATTAAAATGCAAACCCTACATATTTATGATCAAGGATTAGCTCTTCTGCAAGATCAGGACTGGGAAAGTTGGTCTTGGATTTCGTAAGGCAGTTTCATAAGCTTCTGGCATCAACATCACTCATGAGAACAGGACTGATTTCACCATCAGGAAGCAGAGCATGGATTCTACTGCTAGTTGCTAGATTTCTTTTCTCAGTATCTTCCCTGGTTTGTATAAGATACTGAAAACCCCACTTGGTTTTATAAGCACCTTTTGGGAAAGTCTTCTTCCAAGTTCTACCTCATCATTGTCCTTTGTGATAATAATCGAGGTGCTTCAACTACACTCATCCCTTCTCCCCAAACAGTAACCCTACCCTAGAGGTGTGCTGGAAAGGTTGCCAGCCAGGTCAGTGAGGGAGGAAAAAGGCTTGCTTTATAGCATTTGATGATTCCCACACTATGACTACACACTGTGGCTGATTTCAAGTTGGCAATGTGATGTCATGGAGCAGCACAGTGCATAATTATAGAGTATTTCCACTACACAGAGTCAACAGATGTACATGACCTCAAGCATGGAGATAACAGTAAAATGCAGTAAAATATTAGGAAGGTTGAGTTTTGAGTATTTATTACTTTTGTTTCTAATTTATTGAATTATAAGTTTGTATCACTTAATTTTAACATTTGCTTAAAGACTACCTCATAAATTTCCTAAAAATTTAAGTCAGCTCTTATGAGTCAATATACAATGGTGAGAGCTAGGTCCAGTGGGCCACTGCCATACCCCAAAGCTCTTTTCAAGGATGTGTACTCTCACCACACTCTGCTTATGAAGCGAACTTCAGAGAAACTGAGTAAGACATCCTATGCCAGTTGATAGGCTACTAACAACCGTCATAAAATACTGAGCCTTACAAAGACCCAGACACTGTGCAATGTGCTTTCCATCTTGCCCAGCACTGTAGCCAAGCCAGACCCATGCCTGTTCTTGAACTCACCCTCAGCTCCTTGGAAATGTCTTCAAGAGCGGATTTAAATTGAGTTGGACAAATGAACCTAGTGGTCAAGTTTACGAGAAGAACCAAAGAGAAGTGAGACTAACAGGTGGCCCTGCTTCCCACCTTACAAGCAAATACATTATTCCTATTTTTTAAGATTTTTTTTTTTTTTTGCATTAGGTTTTACATTGAAATGTAGTCAGATTTCTCTCAGAATATTTTTCTCACTCATGCTCTGGGATGCTGACTGGAACCTTTTAGAATCCAAACTTGACACACCTTTAACTCTGCTTTTCTTCCTTGATCTTGCCAGCCACCCTTTCCTCTTTCTCCTGCCCATCTCCACCACTCTGCCTTCCTTGGGCTTTCTTTTGGGGATCAACAGTCTAACAACTGTCTTTTCCAAACTAGTTCCTCAGGAAATGATGTCCAGTTAGTGAAAGGGCTCACCTGACTTCAAGTCCCCTGTATATATACTTTTCCTTTTTAAGATTTCATTTATTTATGTGAGAGAGAGACAGTGAGAACACAAGTGGGAAGAGGGGCAGCAGGAGAGGGAGAAACAGACTCCCTCTGGGAGCCCAACACAGGGCTTGATCCTAGGACCCTGAGATCACAACCTGATACAAAGGCAAATGCCTAATGACTGAGCCACTCAGGTGTCCCTCAATTGTATTTTTAAAAGCCAAAGGAATGACACTTCTTAGAGCATGTATGTGGCTAAGGAGCAGTTTATACCCATATTTGTTTATTTGTTTTTTGTCTTCTTGTTCATTTTTTTCTTCCCCTTCTTCAGGTACAAGTAGGTGTGAATAGGATCCTTCTTAGGCTGGTGTTTGCCAAACTTTGTTACACATTGGAACAATCTAGGAATCTTAAAAAGATATATATATATATATATATATTTTTTTTTT
>NW_019154094.1:38562877-38613556 GCF_002288905.1 Enhydra lutris kenyoni | reverse complement strand
CGCTTGCCGGGAGCCGGCCCCTCCCCCCGTGGTCTATCTTCCCGTCGCTTTGGATTCACTTCTCCGCCAGTCCTACCTTTCAGATAGTGGTTGATTTTCTGTTTCTAGAGTTGTTGTTCTTCTCTTCGATCTCCCATTGGATTTGTAGGTGTTTGCAATCTTTAGATAAGCTATCTAGCTGATCTCCCGCTACCTGAATTAGTCTCAGCCTGCTACTTCTCTGCCATCTTGACTCCTCAAAAAGATATATTGATGTCAGGGTCACACCTTGGAATTTTTAACTGGTAAGAGATGGGTCCTGGGCACTGGGATTTTTTGAAGTGGCTTTGGTGATTCTTCTATGCAGCAAAGTTGGGCAAACAGTAGCAATTAAAAATTCACCCTGTAGGTAGCTGTGATGAGAAAGGCCACTCTCCCAAAGGGCTTTCTCATCAATCTGATATAGGACAGGTCCATTAATTAACACGTCAATTAACTAAATTTTCAATGAGCCCTCTCTTTCTACCTTAGGCCTGGTGGATTCATGATGTTTCAAATTCATGAGATGCAATTTGATTTAGTTTCCCAGCACCACCTTGCTTTCAAATAAAATAAAACAACCTCTCCCCCAAAAGAGATGCTCACTAAATAGAATGTAATTCAGCTGGCAGTAGAGAATGTTTTTCAATGGCTTATTAAGTTACTCTAACAGATGCATTTACATGCAAATAATTAATGGACAAATTATAAATTATTTGTTTTTGTCCATTAAAGCAGAACCATGAATTATTAAAGCAGGAACCAAAACAAACGCTCTTATTGTACAAATGATCCAGTCATTATAGAAAATTTAGAATATAAAAAATCAGCATGTATGTAAGAGAAAAATATTTCTAGGCTTTTCAGTATTCATCCAATGGAAAATATGACTAATTCAAGGTCAATGTTAGTTCATGAATTCACAAGCTCTTGGGAAGAATTTACATCTTCTGAGGTGTATGCCCTTGGCCAAATCAAGGTCACCTAAAGTCTTTGTTTTTCACTTGCTTTTGTAAAGGATACAGTAGCCTTGAAGCTATATTACCTCCATTTCCCACAGCAAGCTCTTTTTGTTTATGGGCTGCAGAGAGGCATAAATATGAAGGCCTGAATTAACTCAACATGAGACAGCACCATCCAGGTAAATTCACCTGAGATATCTTCCTGAAACTGGTCTATTGTTTACTAAGTTTCCTTAACCAGTTTCACCTCAGGGCTATGGTCCCTTCTCTGTAACAAAAGGCCCAACTAGGGTCTGAGGAATGGATCTATCACACAGACAATCTACCAAAATATTGAGTGTAGAATGCAGGTGGTTAGGTATAAAAGAAGTCACTGTACCATTCTTTTCATTTTTCTGTGTGTTTGAAAATTTTCATGATGAAATGTTGGGGCCAGGGGGAAGTCTACATCTTATCCTGTTTCTATACCAAGACCCCCGTTGCTCATGAGCTGTGGTGATGGAGACTTCTAACTCAGTCTCAGTAAATCTGAGCTAAATGAATAATGCTAATGAATAACAACTAATTCATAATTACTAATCACCAATGAACCAGACCCTGTGCTAAGCCATTTGTATCCTACCATCAAACCTGTGAGGTAGATGCTAATATTATTTTGGTTTATAAAGAAGGAAATCAAAGCTCAGAGAAGAAAAGTGACTTGCCTAAGTAAGTGACCTTTAGAAGGCTCAGACTGCATTTCTTGGTTTTATTATTCTGTCTTTTGGTTGAATTATAATGCACATCTATAAAAATACACAAGTCGTTAAGTGTGAAACTGTGAATTATCACCACCTGAACATACCCATATAATTAGCACCCAGATTAGGAAACAGAAACACTGCAGAGCCCTCAAAATTCCCTCTTTTTACCTCCCAATCACTGCCCCTGGGCCTCAAATTACCCCCTCTCCTAGCTTCTGATATCCTAGATTCAATTTGCTTGTCCTTATTCTTGGTGTGTCAGAATTCTCAGGGCAAAGTTTTCTTTTTGCAAGGAATAGCATTCCCATCCCAAAGATTTCTGGTTAAAAAGTGAGCTAAATACGCTGCTATTCTAAAGTGCAAGGTTTCTTTCTCCTCTGCCTACAGAGGGCTTCCAGCTAACAGAAATAAATCACTTCAGTGAGACAGAATTGATGGTTATGAACAAAGGTATTGTGCTCCACTCCTTCACTAGTGGAGAGATCTCTACACTCTTGGGACTATTTCAACCCAGGATGAGTTGATCTACATTTTAATTCCTCCTTTCATGTGTTTGTTCATTAAAAAGTTAACACTGTTAGGGTACGGAGCCGACCACCCCTCAATCAGAGAACACTCTCGAAAATGCAAATCGCACAGCGAGGTTTATTTCCAGCCAGCTGGGGCCCAAGTATCCGCCCGGCGCAGCGGGTTTCAACAAGGACCCTGAGCACTCAAAGCCAAGGGTCTATATAGCATTTTCAAGGCACTTTTTCATGGCTACATACATATCTTGCACCCCACTTTGACAGTTTAACTCTGTTTAACCTTTTGCCACCCCAGCATCACCCTGGCGCCATCCTGGCGGTTAAGTGAGATTTAGGTTTAGAAGAAATTTAACTTTACTTACATTTCCTTCTGCCTCAGCCTCCCTCAGTTTTGTGGTGGGGAGGGCAACATTTGGCCTGGAGGCACTGAGCCAAATTTCTCTGGAAATTGGGCCATTGAAGAGATGGCCTTTTTGTTGTAAATCACCAGGACATTTCCAAACCAAAGGAGATTCTGGTCTAGCAGGATTGTGATCTCTGCAAGTTAACTATTTGTTTTTCTTCAACATTTGGTCCCTGTAGCACCACCACCTAACTGCCCTGGTGGTATATGATTAAGTTGTTTCTTAGGGTATAGCTACTTTCTCTTGTCTCACGTCACGTACGCCCTGTGGGCTGGTTAGGGACACTCAGTAAAATGGCTTCCCAGCCTTCAAGATGGCCATTCTTATGCTAACCCACTCTTACAACACAAGGTTAGTGATACAGAGCAATAGGAAACATGAAACCTATTGAGAGATGAAAACAAAGATCTGAAATAATTTCAAACAATGCTATTGGAAGGTTTGGATTGATTTTTGGAAGTGAGAACAAATATGCTTCGAATTGCTATGTAGCAAGCATAAGATTAAGCAATTTCTTTACATTGTTCTCAGTTAATCCTCATCCCTCAACTGATAAATCACACCCCCATCCAATAAATATCACTGTGCATTTTTTATGTGCTATACACTAAGGATACTATTGTAAATAAGACACATATCTTTTGCTAGCCTATAATTTATAGTCTGGGGAACGTATTCTTTTTTTTTTTTAAGATTTTTTTTTTTATTTATTCATTTGACAGATAGAGATCACAAGTAGGCAGAGAGACAGGCAGAGAGAGAGGAGGAAGCAGGCTCCCCGCTGAGCAGAGAGCCCGATGCGGGGCTTGATCCCAGGACCCTGGGATCATGACCTGAGCCGAAGGCAGAGGCTTTAACCCACTGAGCCACCCAGGTGCCCCTGGGGAATGTATTCTTAACAAGGGGCAACATTACCCCCAACAGGCCAAGGCGGGGTGGGTGCATTCAAAGAATAATAAATCTTACAAAGTTTTATGGCCTTCTAAGGGACTACAGTACACAAACTGATAGAGCATCTGTGATATTAAAATACAGTGGGGAGGGGAGCACACCATTAGGAAAAAAATGTCAAAAATAATCCCAAAGGGACAGTAATACAGATAAGAAACACTGGTCTAGAGGGAAGAACTACACCACGATAGATCATGGGTAGAGAATAGCAGAAATACAGGGACTTTTGAAAAGAGGTAGCTAGGAGTTCTTGCAGGTGAGCACTTGGAAGTGACCTCAGGATGCCACCTGAAGGGATTCGTGGAACAACTGTAATCTTGGATTTACAAATGAGATACTGGGTTTATTTTGGCCGACAGCTACCTGAGATCTCCCACCTGGTCATGGAGAGGCAGAGGTGATTTCGGATCCAGAGCCCTTTGCACCTGACTCTAGCCTAAGTACATGTATGCTTTTTGGTCCTGAAAGTGTGAGAACTGAGATTCTCTATCCAGTCTACTCCAGACACCAAACTGAACTTGCCCCCTCCTGGGTGTAATCAAGCTGTAGTCAAGCTTCTTCACTAGATTTCTTCTTAATGAAATTATAGAATCCATACAATTGGCTTAAAATAGTGAAAAGCTCTGATTTAAGGAAAATGTAATAGCTTTGGCCAAAGAACAGCAAGTCTCAGCTTTTACAGGGATAGTGTAAGCCCAGGGATGGATCTGTGCCTCTCATTTAAAGCTAACTCAAGTATGGTGCCATCCCCAAACCCGTATTTTGTCTCCTATCCCTAGCAGCAAGTGCTCACCACAGCTGAAGATCTGGTATTGATTTATGGCTTCCTAAAGACATATCCTACAGATATACCCAAGGAATTTTCTTTTTCTATTATATTCTAGCAAATTTTCTCTTTATAGCTTCTTACTAAAATTTTCCTCCATAAAGTCACAAGGACCCTTCCAAATTCCTGCACAGCCATCTTCAAGGATTTGAACTATTAAGTGTAATGGGCAGTTCCCCAGGCCTGTTGCCTAGTGGCAAAATTGTTGCCGAAGCAATTAGCTTCATGTGAAAAGCACACACAAAGTGGCCTCAGGATAGTACCGTCCTCTATGTTTTTTTGGAGCTGGCCAATGAACTGAGTGAGACAAGATTGCTTCTTTGGGAACTTCCTGCCTGCCCCAACTTACATCGCTGTTTTTTGATAACCTTCCGTTGTTGCCTACCACCCACATCCTTGCATTCTGCCTCCTCCTCAATGACTGAGCCAAGTGGGTACTATAATCACCCCTTTTCTCCACACTACATAACAGAGACTCAGAGGTGTCAAAGTCAATGGTCATGTGATAAGTGATAAAACTGAAAGGTCTGTCTTATATTAACCTCTCTACTTTGAACCTTTTATGTAAGACTGACTTCTTGACAGAGATGTGTGTTTCATACTTGCTTCTGGGTTATTCAATCACTCATTTGTTCAATTATTCCTTTGAACAAAAACTTAGGATAGTTAGTGTGTGTCAAGCAGTGTGCTATAATTCAGAACCAGTCAAGATTCGTACCCTTCACAGAATTTATTTGGGGGGAGGGGGACAAGGAGCAAAACCCCAGCAAGTCAGTAGTTAAATATTTACAGACTGTTTTTTATTTGTAACTTAGTTATAACTATCTACAAATTGCTATGAAGGAAACTATCAGAGAAGAAAGAGAAAGAGAATAATAAAGAGGGATAAGGTCCTTTTTAAGAAAGGGTGTGATAGGAAATACATCTTAGAGGGGGTATTATTTAAAACCAAGACCTAAAAACAAAGATGGAGAAAGCTCTAGGAAGATCAAGGGAGTGTACTCCAGGCAGAGCAATTTGTAAGAGAATATTCTAGACAGAGAGTGGTACATGCAAACAGCCTGTGGTAGAAACTAAGGAGGATGCTCCAGAAAGGCAAAGATCAGTATAGTAGCCTAGTGGGAGACAGGCAATGGGTAATAGATGAGCAGGTCTTGAGAGACCTTTATTATGGTTTGAATTGTATCACCACTAAAGATATGTAGAAGTCCTAACCTCCAGTACAAGGTGACTTTATTTGGGAATAAGGTCTTTGCAAATGTAATCAAGTTAGGAGGAGGTCATACTCAATTAGGGTGGGTCCTGTTCCAATATAATCCTGTAAGAAAAGAAAACAAGCAGACACAGGGGAAAGATGCCAAGTGATGACAGAGGCAAAGTTTGGAATGATGCAGCTGTAAGGCAAAAAAGGATTTCCAGCTACCACCAGAAGCTAGAAAGAAGCAAGTGAAGATTCTACCCAGAAACTCAGAGGCCCTGTCAATGGCTTGATTTAGGATTTCCAGCCTCCAAAACTATTTTGTTCAAAATTCTGTTGTTGTTTTAAGCCCCCAGGTAGGTGGTACTTTATTATGGCAAGACTGAGGAACAAATACAACCTTGTAGATGCCAGTAAGGACTCCAGACTTCATTCTAAGTGACTGAAAGCAGGACAAAGGGGCAGCTGGGGAACACTGGAGAGTTGCAGCAGCCAAGGAAAAACTGGTGGTTGAGTAGAGGAAGGCTGTCACAGTGAAAATTAAAACAAAGGGATAGCTATGTTTTGATACTGAAGCTAGTGTTTTTATGTAAGACAGTGTAAAAGATCCAGAAACTAGCATTCCATACATCACTTGGGGGTAAGTTCTTAAAGCAAATACAGTATTCTTTAAAGTATGAGTCATAGACTTGTTGTGAACATTTACATTGCCCAGCACATAATAAACGTCTAATCAGAGTTAGCCACTCTCGCTACTCTTGTTATTATTATTTATTTGTTTAATATTACTTATTATTGGGGCGCCTGGGTGGCTCAGTGGGTTAAAGCCTCTGCCTCTGGCTCAGGGCATGATCCCAGGATCCTGGGATCGAGCCCCACATCGGGCTCTCTGCTCAGCGGGGAGCCTGCTTCCTCCTCTCTCTCTGCCTCTCTCTCTGCCTGCCTCTCCGCCTACTTGCGATCTCTGTCAAATAAATAAATAAAATCTTTAAAAATATATATATATTACTTATTATTGTTATTATTACTCATTATTACAACCCTTGTTATTATTACTGTATCAGTATTTAATGAAGCCTGGTACAAAACTTGGGCCCCAAATGAATGTACCATGTTAAATTTAGTGCTAGAAAGTTTGTGTCTAAATCTCCATTCTTCTATTTAGGTTTAAAAAGATATTTGAAGAGGAAATATTTTATTTTTTTTTTACAAAGAAAAATTTCAATTTCTGATGGTTTAACCAAATCTCATAGTCACATGCAAAAGAATATTTACTATAATAAAATATAATAAATGTTGATCTCTACCATATTTGTCACTCAAGAACCAGCATATTGCCAGACTCTCGTCTTTAACACATATCGCCACAATGACCATTGTTTGGTTTCATTTTTTTAAAAAAATGTTTTTTGGTATCTATTGATAGATACAAAAAGTTGTATCTATCGATAGATACAAAAAGTTGTATCTACCTGCCAACCTACCCACCTACCTGTATATTTTCTCTTACACATGTTATCAGCCATTAAAAAGAGAACCACAAACCCAAAATGGAGTCACTTACTTGTAGGCTTTACGTCAGCCAATCAAGACTTAACACCTAACATAACTGCAGTCCCCACCTTCCCCTCCCACCAGGAATATAACCTTTAACCAGACAACATGGGATTTCCCGGACAGAAGAAGTAAATTTTTTGATAGACCCCCTCTGTCCCTCTTAGAAGGACCTCCTTCCCTAAAAGAACACATCATTTGCTAATAATTTCCTTTTCCTCTTCTCTCTTTGCCTTTAAAAACCTTTCCCTGATTGTAGTTCACCAGAAATCCTTTCTATTTTCTAGATAGGATGCTGGCTGATTCATGAATCACTAAATAAGGTCAACTTCATCTTCAAATTTATTCAGCTGAAATTCTTGTTATTTAACACAGTGAATGTATGTGTTTTCAAGCTTTATAAACACATGGAACAATCTTTGTATTTTTCTTCAACTTCATTTTTTTCCACCTGAATATGTTCTTAAGATCCATCCATGTCCTTGCCTTTAGTTACGGTTGTTTCATTCAGTGCTGTGTGATATTCTACTCTGAATATGCTGCAAATTTTTTAAAATAATCCATTCTTCTGCCAATGGCCTTCCCTTGCTGGGTAAATTAAATCACTTTTTCGTGATCTTATGCCCTATTTTCTCACATATTTTTTGTAATGGAGATATAATCTGCATGTCAGAAAACCCTCCATTTTGAAGTTTAAGATTCAGCGGCTTTTAATGTATTTTAATACATTAAATATATTCATCAACCTGTATATAGTGTCACCACTGATCAGTTCTAAAATTTCAATCCCAAAGCAAGCCCCAGACCCATTAGCAGTCATGCCTCAACCTACTTTTCTCCATTTCTGGTCATTACTCTTTAACCTTCTGTCTCTATGGATTTGCTAATCCTGGACATTTCACATGAATGGAATCATACAGAAAGAGAGAGAGAGTATGTGTGTGTGTCTGTGTCTGTGTGTGGTGTCTTTCACTTAGCATAATGTTTTCTAGTTCCATCACTATTGTAACATAAACCAGGACTCATCTTTTTGTGAAATAATATCCCATTGGGTGGATATACCACACTATGTTCACTCACTCATCAGCTAAGGATTGAGTTGTTTCATCATTATGAATACTGCTACTATGAACATTCATGTACAAGCTTTTGTGTGGATGTACATTTTTAATTCTCCTCAGTATACACCTAGAAGCCAAGGTGCTAGGTCATCACATAACCCCATATTTGACCTTTTGAGAAATGCCAAACTGTTTTCCAAAGCAGCCACTCTGGTTCACGTCCCCAACAGCAATAAAGAGGGTTCCATTTTTTCCATTATCGGTACTAATACCTATTATCATTTGCCTTTTGGTTACAGATAGTTCCTCACTTTAAAAATAGGCATATAATAAGAAAACCCATTTGCAAAGTTATTAAGGGAAACAAATATGATAGGTATGAGAATGCTACTAAAATTGCTACATGTCCTTATAACACTGATGGAATCAAGGAAAATAAAGAGCTAGAGACAGCACTTCTTTAGTGTGCCACAGAGACACACAAGATATTTTAAGGACTAAGTAAGACAAGCATCTTTGAAATTTGACTCAGTGCCAATTCCATTTACAATTCTAATGAACTCTTAAAACTGAAAGAACCCTGGAGTTGGAAGCATTTAATCTCTCTTGCATTCCACTGGTTTGCCTTTACCAGGCTTTCAGTGACTGATGAGGGACTGGCTATAAAGAAAGCAAGAAAAACTTCATTAAGACATTTAGGAGAACTTCCTGATTCGAAGGCAAAAGGCAAATTTGCTTTTTCATGACACATGCTGATGGTTGGGTCACGAACTCGCATAAAACCCTGCCAGAGGCCAGAGAGTAAATGTTAGGGTGAAAGCTTGGGGCAGAGTGGTGTGGTCTCCCCAGCTATTGTGCCCCAGTTCCCCACTGATCTAGACACAATAAATCACCTCAACAGACATGTTCTATGGCCTTTGAGTATTTAGAATCCCAGTTCTCATCTGTAAGAATCAACCATCTGAAAGTTAATTTTAGAGGGCCATGAAGAGGAACCAAATTTTGCATCATTTGGCAAATGGACGGTTAGTTTGGGGGTGGAGGCTGCTGTGAGTTCCTCTCTGAAATACAAAGGCACAGTGGAGCACAAATTCAGTTTTTCTCTTACTAGCTGCAGTCAAGCATAAAATCATATCCTATTTGCCAAGTTCCTTTTCTGATAACCTACTTAGTAACTCAGGTTTACCTAGCATCTATTCACTTGATTTTGTTAGAAAAGGAACAACAACAAAAAAAAAAACAAAAAAACAAAAAAAAAACAAAAAGAACAAGAAAAACAAGATTCATGGTAAATAATCCTTCTAGAATAGCTGATATTCCTTCTGAATCTTCAAAACACTATTAAGTTGTATTTAATTGTATGTTCTTTTCATCACATTAAATTCTTTTTTTTTTTTTTTTTGGTTGCTGTGGAGCATTGTATTGCTTTATAAGCCCTGAATCTGACATCTAGCTAGTACTCAGTAATATTTACTGATTTGAATATAATTTTGCCAATACTATAAAAACTGCCAACATGCTTATATACTATCATCAACCAACAGAGCTTATTAAATTAAACCTTGGTACTTTCCAGTCTTGTGGAAAGAATGTGCATTTACTGATATACTTTCTCCAGCCTGGCAGGGGGGTGCTCCTGCCCAGGGGCAGTAAGAGCCAGAGAGAGCCACAGAGAAAGCCCAGGTATCAAAATGTATTAATGACAAGGGCAGAAACTCCTGTTGTAGTCATGAAGTCAGCAGAACCAAGAGGATAAGCTTAAACCTAGTTAAACTGTGGATACAGCTACCAAACATATTCTTTCCAAATACTATTTTCATCTTGCCAAAACCAGTTTGGGAAAAAAACCCAAAACAAAAAACAAAAACGAAAAAAAACTCAGCTGAACCTCTATTTTCTGTCCTGTTGATATAAACTGCAGACCATACCAGCCTTGATCAGTAGTTCTCACACTTTGGCAGGCCCTCTAAGAATCTGTCAAAAGTAATCGACTTTCACCTCTAACCATGGGCATCTGCACTGTTAGTTGAAGCATATACAGGGAAATGACCCCTTCCTGGGCCACTCTGCCCACCTGCCTGAGTTCCAGAGGAGAGGAAGCTTATACATTCCACCTTTGAGCAAAACCTCTGCTAGCACAGGGCTTGCATGATCAGGCCTCCAATGCATTTCCGGCAACTGACCTCAAATCTGAAGCTGTTTTGGGCAATGCAACATGAAAGGCAAGTGCCTGTGGCCTCTTACATTGAGACTAGGGTTTAAATTGAATCAACCCATTTGCCTTTCCATGTACTTCTTTATTTTTTTTAGAGGTACTCTTCCAAGTCTCATGCATCTGCTGAGGTTGACCCTGCTGTTTGCCTCAAGCCACAGAGTTGGACACTCAATTCTGAAAACAGCTTTTTTTTTTTTTTTTTTTTAAAGATTTTATTTATTTATTTGTCAGAGAGAGAGAGGGAGAGAGAGCGAGCACAGGCAGACAGAATGGCAGGCAGAGGCAGAGGGAGAAGCAGGCTCCCTGACGAGCAAGGAGCCCGATGTGGGACTCGATCCCAGGACCTGGGATCATGACCTGAGCCGAAGGCAGCTGCTTAACCAACTGAGCCACCCAGGCGTCCCTGAAAACAGCTTCTTACAAGAACCAAAGACTCATTGTAGTCCTTCAGGGTTTGCCTGAGCTGACTGTCAGGAACCCCAGTTCTTTGATATTTTTAAAGATTTTTTATTGTTGCATGTTTTGGGTTCTTTATTTCATTTTTAGAGTGATTTATTTTTATTGTATTTTATACAAATAACATTATGTGCTAGATAAAAAATTAAAAGCTTATCCTTCAACATAGGTAATTAGTTTATAAGACAGTGTAGAAGTACTCTTCCATCCTTCCACCTCTCATTTCTCACATCCTATTCTCTCTTAAACCCATTTACTCATTTGTATAGCTAGCATGGCTGTGACCTGTCCTGACACAACTTCCAGAAGTCACCTATAGCTTCCGTGGACAGATGCGGTATATGCTATAAACTTCCTTTCTCAGCCACCTGTGCTTCTCTTCCTCATGATTTTTTTCTGGCCACAGGAGCTCACCTGGCTCATGCAAGAAACAACTCAGAAGTGTTAGGAAGCTAATACCATGTATGAGTTATTACTGCTGCATAACAAATTACCCTGCACTTAGGTACTCTTTACTATCTCACAGTTTCTGAGAATCAGGCACTTGCGAAAAGCTTATTGAGATGGCCTCAGATTCTTTCTTGAGACTCTATCAAGGTGTTGGCCAGGGCTATAGTCATCAGGAGGTTTGACTCAGGCTGGAGGATCCACTTCCTAGGTCACTGACTCACATGGTTCTGGGCAGGGTGCCAACAGGACCCATGTGAGCATCTGCACTTGGCTTCCTGAGTGACAGCTGACTTTCCCCAAGTAAGTGATGCAAGAGAGAAAACAAGGCAAAAGTCACAATGTCTTTAATAATCTAGCTGCAGAAGTAGCAACCCATTGCTCTGCCATATTTTACTGGTCCTATAGACTGATGCTGATACAATGTGAGAAGGGGTCACACAAGGGCACAAATACCAGGAGGCAGGGATGGTAACTAGGAGGTTATCTAGTTAACTACCACATGTCCCCAGGCTCAACCATCATCTTTAGGAAATAAGAATCATAAATACCTGAGTTTTTGTTCCTTGGTGAGACAATTCTAAGTGGTGTCCTATAATGCTCTTAGATGGTTCCTGGTGGGATGAAGGCCCAGCTGCCAAGAGTGATAACTAGTATCAGCTTTCCTCTGTTCCCTACCACATCACCATGCTTCCTGGGGTCATCTACCAAAAAGCTACCTGACCTCAAACTCTTGGCTCAGAAGGACAAACTTAGACAATAACAAAGAAGCCAACTTGGGGGCAAAGCTCAGGCATTATGTTTCCCTAGTCCATGCTCATAGCTATCACACATTTTTGGTTCTGGGCTGCAATGAAGGATTAAAACAATGTACCTACTTTCCTGCACATTGTCTTGCATGAAGGCCCAGCAGAGAGGCACCAGTTTCTCACTGTGAGCATCTTGAGGAGCTGGACTGCTGCTAAGCGACATGGTACCTGGTGCCAATTTTTAAAAGGTATTACTCTCCCTGTGCAGATGCCAACCCCTAGACTTTTGCAAGTGTGGCAAGTGATGATGTCTCTGTGGGATGATGTATTCCCTGGGCTGGTGTAAGCATCTGCCAAGATGCACAGCTTGGTGAGTGAAACAGGGCTGGATTTAAACTCTCCTTAATGGTCAGCAGTGTGGATAATCTTACATCTATATTACATAATATCTTTACTGGGAAAAATTTCTGGATGGATGTCTTCTGTTCTACTGGATGCTTAGAGGAATATTTATTGTTGGTCTCCTTGGGCATGGGAAGCAAAGATCTCAAGTCTTTCACTCCTGACGAAGACTCCTACTGTGCCGCTGAAGAAACAGAGTGCATGGAGGCTGTTTTCCCGAAAGCACACAGGGAGGAGATAGCAGAGCTGTCATTTGAACTGTTCCAGGTGAGTCCAGGTGTGTTCCGAAAGTCCAGATAAGACCCCAAAGAGGTAGAGTTGTAGAAGTGCTTCTTGTTCTCATGTCCCTGAGCTTTCCTTGGGCATTCTGTGGCTTCCAAGGCATTCCCATAGCCAACAGTAGTCATCCCGGCTGGCTCCTAGAACTACTTTGTGATTGTCTCAGATTCATTAGCATATATCTATATCTGTATCTGTATCTATATCTATATCTCCATCCATCCTCCAGCTGCTTCAGCTCTGTCCCATGGGTCCTCTAAATCAGTCATAGTTGTTCCATTTCCTGAGACATCAATAATTTAGGGGATAGAGATTATGCAGTTCTGGCCAAAGATGCTCAGGGGTCTGTGGGGGAACATGCGGGAAAGGTTCCTCATTCTCTTTTTTAAAGATTTTATTTATTTATGTGTCAGAGAGAGAGAGTGAGTGCACAGGCAGGGGCAGTGGCAGGCAGAGGGAGAAGCTGGCTCCCCACTGAGCAAGGAACTTGATGTGGGACTGCATCCCAGGACCCTGAGATCATGACCTGAGCTAAGGACAGATGCTTAACAGACTGAGCCAGCCAGGTGTCCCAAGGTTTCTCCCTCTTAAAAAACAGGCACATAGGAAGATATGGTATATCCTTTAGTTTGTGGTCATTTTTGAGTAAAATACCTGATACTCTCACAACTATCCTGTTAACAGTGAAGGAGGCTAGCTTCAGATAAATGACAAGACAGAGTGGAAAGAAGGAAAGCATAACCTACATCTGCATCCTTATACTGTTGAGATGCTGAATGACCCAGCCCCCAAAGCACCCTGTCTGCGGTCTTCATGTTATATAAGGAAATATATTTCCAATGGTTTACATCAATCTGAGTCTTGGATTTCTGTTCCTAAAAGCCAAAGGTAGCTCAGTGGTTTCACCACCTGAGCCATGTCTGGATTCCCACATGCTATGTTTGTTTTCACTTGTCATATTGCTGTCAACTAGGCCATACACTCTGTAAGGACCAGGACTGTATCTTTAAGTTTATATTCCCTAGAAGACTGACTACAGTACCTTATTCACTGTAGCTCCTTTATTAACAGGACAAATAGGACAACTGAAATTTAACTCTTGCTTCAAAGAAACTTCTAAAGATGTATCCATGCATTAGCTGTGTGTGGCCTGCCAATGTTATTTCTGAATTTCAGTTTACACATCTGTGAAATGGGAGATGGTAACAAACAGTGGTAAAACACCCAAGATGTGGAATTAGCAACTATGGGTTCAAATCCTACCTCTGCCATATTCTAACAGGGCAAATTGCTTCACATCTCTGTGCCTTTGTTCGCTCATCTGTAGAATCAGACAGTAACATATCTCAAAGTGTGGTAGTGAGGCTTAAGTATTCAGCACTTTCTATGCCCCATATTTAATACTTAGGTTAATAAGTCACTTGTTGGGATTATCATGTGGATGTAAGAAAACGTACTACTCATAGCACCTGAAACATAGTAGGAATGCAGGAAATCACTAGGGAAGAAATTGTGTCTCAGTTGTGAGGCTGAGATGGCCCAGCTCTCATTACCCTTTGGAACTGGGGGAAGTTGGCATGTGAACGTAGGCCATGGAAGTATCTCTTACCTGTGGGAATTAAATATTGATTTCATTTTCACTTCATTAAGTCTCCTATCGATTTCAAACAGGCAGCGTGGAAGATGGCAGTCAATCACTAAACAGACACTCGATAAATATCAGGGAAGTTCGTTCTTCCTTCAGGATTGCGGCTCCCTCTAGATTTTGAGAACTTTTGTGAGGCTGCATGGTTTACAAGGCAGAGATGAATCAACCATTCTTGTTGCCCTCATGAACCTAACCTCTACTGGTCCTAATTGTAAAAAGTCATCTATATATTCCCTAGGTTAGGGTTTTAAGAATGACCATAATTCTTCTTGTCACACCAGAATTTGACATCAAAGGACAGCACAGGGCAGAAGGGTCAGAATCCAGAGTCTGGGGGCACCTCGGTGACTCAGTGGGTTAAGCTCTGCCTTCAGCTCAGGTCATGATCTCAGGGTCCTGGGATCAAGCCCCGCATCAGGCTTCCGCTTGGCAGGGAGCCTGCTTCCCCCCTCACCCCCGCTTGCCTCTCTACCTGCTTATGACCTCTCTCTCTCTGTCAAATAAATAAATAAAATCTTAAAAAAAAAAAAAAGTATTCTCAAGCACTTTACCGTATGGCATGTACTATGTGACAGGCTTTATGTATTTTGTTCAGGCCTCACAACCACTTAGTGTAGGAACTGCTTAGTCTTATTTCACAGAAGGGGAAACTGAGAGAGGATACAAAACAAACCCAAGATTGTACAGGCAGTAGTGGCAGTCAATACGCCAACCGAGATTCTTCTGATTCCCACAGTTCATGCTCTAAACCTCTGCTATACTGTTTATCAAAACCATGCAATAACAGATTTCTCTAACACAAAGTTAGAGAAAACAAAATGGTGGAATGGGAAACCGCACATACAGAATGGCAATAGCCATATGGGACATATACAGCAAGCAGACCAGGGGAAAAATGCCAAAATGTACACTGTGGTAGAATCAGGCATTATTTTAAAAGCTTCTTCTTCTTCTTCTTCTTCTTCTTCTTCTTTTTTTTTTTTTCTATTTCCCAGAATAAGCATGGGTTACAATTAAAATGGGGGAACACATGCTGGGAAAACTTATACTTGCTTTTCCTATGTACTTCCAAGATAAAGCCTCTTTATAAACTCTACCCTGGGGGTCAGAAGAGGTCTTGGATATTATTCCACCTCCAGAGCAGCATGAGGTACGGAAGTACCCAACAACATTATGGGTTTTGTTTATGATATTTGCTGTCATTGTTTTGCTTTCTCTCCTGTATCCCTTAAGTTTTAAACTATGCTATAAGCACACTCCCAAAAGCTTTTGGAGAGATCTTTGGAAAGCTGGAATGGGGCGGGGGGGGGGGGGTGGGGTGGGGTGGGGTATGGTCAGATAAGCTTTGACAGAAGATAGCAGGTTTAATTATAGGACCTACTCCTGCTGCTCATTCGTAACCCCCCCCCCCCCCCCACCCATCTACTAGCCCTACCATGACTATTCTGGATGACCATACCTGGCGCCTGTTACGTGTGTACTTCAATGTCCCTCAACCCAGCCCCACCCTCAACAGCTCCAGCACCACCCCCTCCCCCACTACTGGTTCAGTGACCGTTTTGGCTATTCATGCAGGGCACATAGAGGGCCAGAAGGAAGTCTAGTTTCTACCTCATTTCTCTGCTGCTGCCTTTGTCCTGTACCCCTTATAACTCAGATCTTTGTCCTTCAGCTGTGATTCATATTACTGACTCCCCTTCCAGCGGTTTGCTGCCTTGCCAAATCCTAGAAGCTGAAGGAATGTGTAGATAGATGGCTAGCTACTTGAATGGCTAGAGTCTTTCATTCAGAAGCACCTCTTATAAACCAGACTCAATCGTAAACATTCATTTAAGATTATTTAATATTATCAAATATTTAATATTATCAAATATTATTTAATATTATCCTGAGTCAGGAACTATGCTACAAAATGGGAATCTGTTCTTTCACAGCAGTAATTATTTTGTGACTATTAGGAGTCAGAGACCGTATTAGACACTGGAACGCCCAGGATAAAAGGCTTTCCAACTTGAGTACATAGCAGTTTTCCCAGACTTTTCCAAAAATTTAGTTTCCCAGACTCTGTTCTTAAAGATTCTGATTCAGTCCACATTGGCTGGGATTGAGAAACTGCATTTTTGAATAATACCAAAAGATTTAATAATACATGGCTCAGATTACTTCTGAGAAACAGTGAACAGTGCTTCAAAGCATCATCTGAATTCACTTAGGGTCCAAACTGAACTCATTCCAGCCCACTGGTACTGTCAGTGACCTCCATGGGAACAAGATGGAAGAAGAGGGGCTTTTCCAGAGACACCTAGAGTTTACTGCTTTGGAAAAGCATCGGCAGTAGAACCCAGAACACTATGCTGAGATATCACCCCTAATTATCCTTTTTTCGTTCTCAAAGTCAGGATATGTTTCTAGAATCCTCCCTCTCCCCATCATTGCATTTCTATGACTGTCTTTGTTCTCCAATATCTCCCCAATCCAGCCACCTGCTAATGTGAGAGTGACTATGACTGTGACAGCCACAAAGGCCAGAATCAGAGGACATACCTTTCTAATCCAGTCTCTTTTAGGATCCTAAAAAAATTCCTCCCTTTCCCCAACATTTTTCTTCTGATGGTGCCACAGTCAGGAAAGCTCCTCCCTTATAGTTTTCCCAGGTTTGCTTATTTCCCTCGATGTTCAATGATGCATATTGTCAAATGGCACATTTATTATTTAAGTGCAATAGGCTTCGGTCTTTCATTCACATGGCAGAATACAGCAGGAGTGTACCCTGCTACCAGCTCAGAGATGTTTTGCTGGCCACATTGTTCTTTTAAAGTCCAGTCAAGCAAAATGGAGTGCACATGAGCAGCAAAACACTTCAGGCTCTCTTAGGCTCCATTTGTTACAGGTTACTAAGAAACTTGCTTAGGTGGGTTCAAGGTTTAATTAGGATAGAGAGGAAGAGAGTGGGACAATTTCACATTAGAAAAAAACTCCTTCTATATGTCAACTACTCCTTCCTCTTCTCTGACCTCTTTACTTAAAGGCCCTATAGGAAATAAATGGTGAAATATAAATGGTGACAAATAGCTCTGTCATGGGAAAACATGGGAAGAAAATATGTTAAGTAGAAAAAAAAAAAGAAACATGAGAGCACAGAAATATTTTTCCTGCTTTTAAAAATAAATTTTACTTGTAATAACTATCATTAACAATTCTATATTTAATCCTTACCCTAGAGAATATACAAGCATAGGCATTACCAGCTTTTAACATTTACTAAAAAGGTATACCCTATACTAATGCAAAAGGATAAGACTCCCTTCCCACGCAGAATCTCTTCTTTACTATAGAGAATTCTCACTGCATTTGAATTAAGATTCTAGAGCATTCAGCAGAGAAGAACTTGGGTATTAGTCAGCTCCATCTGCCATAACAAAGTGTCATAGACTGTGGCTTAAACAACAGAAATTTATTTTCTCACACTTACAGAGACTGAGAAATAGAAGATCGAGGTTCTGGCCCATTCACTTCCTGGTGAGGGTCTTCTTCCTGGCTTGCAGACAATTGCCGTTGTGCTGTGTCCTCACATGGCAGAAAGACAGAGCTGGTCTCTCTCTTCCTATGGCACTAACCCCCTAGGCCACAAGCTCAGGACCTAATCTGAGCCTAACTACGTCCTAAAGGCTCCATCTTCAAATACATTGACACTGGGGGCTTTAACATATGAATTTTAGGGGGATACAGTTCATAGCAATAAGCTATGGAGGCCATTCCGCCATTTTCAAGCTTCTAAACTTGACATGTGACTTACACTCTCTGAGTCTTTTCCTATAAATCCAAAGAATGTAAATTGAGAAGTAAAGCATTCTGGAAGTATCAGATGTGGCCAGAGCCCAAGGAATGTTTGAACAGGAATTTTCTGACTGCCAAGTATCCACGCGTGCATGTGTACATGGTTGTTGGTGGGGGAGGCAGGAAAATGATCTTCAGGAAATGGGGAGGAGGACAGGTTTTATAGCACTGAGGTCCAGCAGTTTGGGTCTCCAGATGGAGACAGAGCAGCAGATAAGATGGTATAAATGGGAACATGAGGCCAAGGACACTTCAGGATCCTGGGAGGACAGGTTAAGTGGATCAAGTAGCACAGGAAACTAACTACTGTTTCTGGCCTATTTGTATGTTTCCAAACCTTAGGTTTTTTGGTTTTGTTTTTTAAGTTGATTGAATTTGTACACAAGGAAGGGATGGCACAGTATGATAGGATAGTCAAATTTTGGCTTTCAAAAGCTAAGGTCAAGTCATATTACAATGGATTTAATTGGCAAGAACCAGTCTATCCCATCCTCTTCCCTTATCACCAGGCTAGATGAAGATTCCAGACGCTATAGTATAAGTCAAACATGAATAGGCTTATGGACCACCAAGTTGGGCTAGAGGGGAAAGGCAGGTCTAACCCTATATAAACTGCTTCCCTGAATAAAGCCCAAGGTTGAGATGCTGGGTTCCACACTCCAGTGTGAAGAAGGAATCAGAGAACATAAATGTCCACATGACCTATGGAGGTAGGTGGGACTGGGAGTTTTATCCAGCTCCACCGATTCATTGAGAATCAGGGAGCCTTCAACGATTTTTATACAGGAAAGTGATGATAACTTCGTCCCCATTGAGTTGCTAGGTATCCCAAGTAGCTCAAGAGGGCAATTCAGTGTTTCTTTTATCTCTAAGGGGCATAGCAGTATCTAAAGAGGATCCCTAATGGAAGGATGATGATCAAGGATTGAAGCCACGCCCAACCACCACCATTGCTTTGAGGTCAGTGTCCAAGACCACTGGAATCTAGGGAAAAATGGGAAGCAGAGAGACTTTGGCCTGCTTGACACTAGGTTCTTTCACCCAGGGGAATGAGACACAAACTAGGAGTATATAAATTTATTCATTCAAACATAATTCTTTGCACACCTGAATTTTTGTCCTGATACTTCTTTCTATTCATTATAGCTAGATAATCATCCTACTATCAATTTAACTCTCTCACCTCCTTCTGCGTTCTTCAGGAAAAATGAAACTTGGATCAGAACCCACCCATTACTCAGGATTTAGAAGGGCATGGGGTGAGAGGAAAACAGAATCTGGGGTATGTTAGGAACGGAAATCTCCCAAGTTTTATATATATTAGAGGGATGAGCAGCAATGAAGTAGAAATTCAAGTTGCCTTCACAATGAAGTGCAATATTATGCGCTGACAGGAACATTTCTGATGTCCCACTCTGGAAAGTAGGCCATTGGGATGATCTCCCCTAGGGAATGAAATCTATTTTAAATGAGAATCTGAACGCTACAATTACAGCTCAATTGTCTATGTAACAGCATTATAAGCCTCAGACAAGGGCAAGCTATGAATTGGGCCCCAGGAAATATGTTTTCTACACCCTCACACCCTCTGGGAAATAAAAAAGGAAATAATCCGTAGAACGTGAATTTGCATTGGGATCAGTCTCAGTTGATTCTGGTTTTTAGATGCATTGTATCTTAATGGACAAATCTTAAGAGTCCCATGGTGGTGTTTTATTACATCCAGAGTGTCATTTGAATGTGGAATATAAAGAAGACAGAACTTAGAACTAAGTGATGCAAGGAAGACCAGAAATTAAGAGGATTAATAAAGTAAGATGGACTCTTATGTGCCTAAACCAGACACGTGCCTGGCTAACCACTAAAGTGGCCCTTAAACCTATTAATTCAAAAGGTACTTGTCTGCCTCCTTCTTGTGTTACCTTTCCTTCAGGGTTCTAGCAACGATGGCTAATCAGATTACCACGCTTTTGTGGGATATGATGTGTTCCAAATATGGCCCATGTCACATGCTCCTCTTATGATATAAAAGATGTTTTCTCCTTCAAAAGGTAAGATCTATGTTTCCTCTTCTTGTATCTGGGCAGGGATTAGGATTGCCACAGTCAATAGAGTAAGGTGAAAATGATGTTATGCTTTTTCCTGAAGGTTGGGTCCTTGGACTATAGTTTCCACCTGTCTCTCTCAATCTTACTCTTAGGATGCTTGCCCCTTAGCAGCCAGCAGCCACACTTTGAGGAAGCACAACCTAGGCCACAGGTAGAGAATATGGATAGGCTCACATGGAGTTAGAACTGTGGTCCCAACAGTCTGCATCGACCACCAGCTAAGTCCGTGAATGAGGCTTCAAATGATGTTAGTGTTCAGTCTTTGAGCTGTTCCAGCTGATACTAAAAGTAGAGCAGAGTTGAGCTATCCCCACCAGACTTTTCTGAAGTTACAGACTCATGAGTAAAATAAACGTGTCTTGTTTTGAGCTATTAAGTTGCAGAGTAATTTATATATTGCTTATAGGTAACTGGTACTGATGAATAGTTCCCAGGTACTACTATAAGACTGGAATGTGTGCTGCCCCTCTGACCCACCAATTCATATGTTGAAGTCCTAACCCTCAGTGTGACAATATTTAGAGGTGAGCCTTTTGTAGATAATTAGGGTTAGATGAGATCATGAGGGTGAAGCCTCATAATGGGATCAGTGCCCTTATAAGAAGAGGAACTGGGGCGCCTGGGTGGCTCAGTGTTTTAAGCCTCTGCCTTCAGCTCAGGTCATGATCCCAGGGTCCTGAGATCGAGCCCCGCATCGGGCTCTCTGCTCAGCAGAGAGCCTGCTTCCCCCTCTCTCTCTCTACCTGCCTCTCTACCTACTTGTGATCTCTGTCAAATAAATAAATAAAATCTTTAAAAAAAAAAAAAAAGAGCAACTAACACCCCAGAGCTCTCTCTCTTGCCAATGTGAGGATATTGAATGAAGGCAGCCATCTGCGAGTCAGGAAGAGGGCTCTCACCAGGAAGAAATCGGGCCAGCATCTTTCTCTTGTACTTCCCACCTTCCCGGACTGCAAGAAATGAATTTCTGTTGTTTAAAGCACCCATTCTGTGGCATTTTGTTATGGCAGCCCACACCAGCAAATATAAATGCCTAACATTACTGAGGCATGAAATGATAGTATGATTCCTGGATCATCAATAAATGATCCTAATTTTGCTTCACTGGTAATTGGAGTTATCTATGGCCTCTCTGACCCTTGTTCTAGGTAACTAGGAGTAAATGAATGGCTATTATTTGAGTTGGATGTAAAGTAACATTACAAGTTCTATACAACAACAAAGGTTCTAGACTCAGCCCAGGTTACAGATCCAAAAGGAAGGGAAATATAATGGCTAAATATCAATTTTATTATGAAACACTTCTAGGCGCTGTAGCATGGTTTCATGAAGACTATTACATTTACAGCAAGAAAAAAACTGGATTGAAGTATTCATTGTCATTTTTTAGCTGAGCAGTCACTTAATTTCTCCAGACTTAGTTTCCCTTAATGCAAAACTGGGCTGAGAATAGTGTCTCCTTAGCGAAGTTCGATGAAGATTTAATTAAGTGGGTTCATAGAGGGAAAGTACTCAAAATTATTTCATGAATGAGAGTTATGAATGGCAGTTTTTTAATGATTTTTTTAAAGGACCAATGTTAAAAATAGCCATCTAAATCTTAACATTAATCAGAGGTCCATTTTTCACTAAGGAAAATTAAAAACTTATTTCATTAACTTATATTCATTAGTATTACATGAAAATTATTTTCCATATACTGAAAATCATCTTAATAATTTCTACTTGGGCAGCTATAATTTTGAATTCCCCTGGCTTCTCAGAGTTTGATTGGCCAATGTTGGTCTTTTAGCCAAAACATAAGCTACAGGAAACCAGAGCTGGCAGCTGCAATATTATAATTTTGACGTTTAAAAAGTCCAACCAGTTCCGAGGTGTTTCTCTTAGCATTTTAATGTCAATGAGTTAATGGCTTAGTGAGAGGAGCAAGGTTAAGTCAAGAATAGGAATCTTAGATGTGCAATCTTTTCCTAGGAAGATAGGAAAGAACACCCTGGCTGGCACCTTTTTATCCTCTTGCTTAAAGTTTACCATGCCTGAATTACGTAAGGTGAGAGGGAACACCCAGGCCATGCCAGGCAGAATGAGAAAGATTTTTTTTATGATGCTTTCTGATGTACTTTACTCAGGAGCTATCAAATCACATTTACTTGGAGCTATCTCCATCTGGGGTTTGATTGTGTAGAACTTCCATTGGTATAGTTAGAATTCCCCCACCCCTTGGAAGTGCTACAAAGGTTCTCCAGTGGGAGACTATGAGGACTCTTTCTGAAGAAAGGATCACACCAAGCTGTGTTCTCTCGGGGGTACTTAGCTGCAAGGGTCCAGAGCCATCTTAAATCTGCATTTTGGGCACCTGTTCAAATCCCGCCTCTGTCACATGTCAGCTAGGTAAACTTGGAACAATTGCTTCACTTAAAGTCTGAGAATAAAAGAATTCTAAATTATTGAACCATTATGAAGATGAATTAGGGTAATCCATGAAAAGTGTTAATGCCTGACCCCTATAAGCCCTAAAAATAAGCAGCACTAGTATCAATAAATAATACTGTTTTAACGATATCAAGCATCAATTTATTTATAAATTTATTCTCCATTTTCTACATGTTTATTAATATTTACTAACTACATGTAAAGGAAGTGTAAAACAATGTCTGTGAAATTAAAACAAATAAAAAATGACGACAAAACACTTGTGGACTCTGCCTCAGTTTACCAAAAGGAAAGGAAACAGGACAGTTGGAGTCTCAGTATGATTTATGCAGCCCTGACTTGTCCATTGTCTCCTGTCTTGTCATGCCCTGTGACCACAATGCCAAGAGAGTCGCAGAGTGAGAAAGCTGCCACAGCCATGTCTGTGAAAGGAATTTCAGACAAGATCAGTGTACTTTAGCGAGGCTGGCCACAAAGAGATTGATGTTCTAAGTGGTGGAAAGTGAATGGGGTCTGCAGAGAGGTGCCTCTCAGCAACCTAAAATTAAGGTTCTCTTATAGAACAGGAGATTCACTAAGTCATCTCAATGGAAATAGCAAGGCTCTAAGTTAAACAGGACCGACTTAAATCTGATTGGAAAAATGTTGAAATGCTGTGTCACTACAGAGGAGTCTTAGTCATCAGTGGAAGCAAAGAAAAGAGATTGTTGAGACAATGTTGGCAAGACCCATCAAAGAACTCACAAGGGCCTCACTGGTACACATCCCTACTGTGGGGTTCATTTGTGGGGTCTGGGGACTTGATGCCATCCAACCCTCTGGTTCTTCAATACATGCCCTCTGTTCTCACTGCATGCTCACCAGGTAACTTCAGAAATCTGGCTTCCCCTACTTTGTTTTAGAGATCAACTGCACTGGTTACACCAAATTTAGCAAAAGTGGTCTTGATAATTTTATTTCTCTTTACAAATGAGTGAACTAACCATCTAATTTTTATATCTGTCTCATGAAAGAGTCACTGCCTCCTAGTTTATGCAACAAGGAACATCTGGCCCTAGGTCAGTAAGATCTAGGAGATAAGCAAGGCTAAGAGCATATGGCCTTTCAAGTCTGAGAATCTAAGCCTTTCATGTAGCTAAATCATCAACTATATGTGGCTTCTCCAGGTGGCAGGTCAGTTTCCCTTGCTGTACCCTAATCGCACTATGAGACTTCATAATTCTGGGGAATTATTGCAACAGATAACCATTATACCTAGGTAATGCTTTAATGTCCCTTCTGATGCTAGTTTGATAAAATATTAGCAAGTATTGATTTCTGAGTCTTATTTTATCCTTTAATGCCTTAAAATCACAGACAAACTGCTAAGACAGAGCTTCTTAGTGAAGTGATTTTTTGCTCCCCAGGAAACATTTGACAGTGCCTGGAAAAATTTCTGTTGTCAGAACCAGGAGAAAGGGCACTACTAGAATTTACGGGGTGGAGGCCGGGGATGCTCCTAAACCTCCTACAATGCACAACACAAACTTCTGTCTCTCCCCATCCCCTGCCTCCCCAACATACATGCAACACACACACACACACACCCCACACACCACACACATACACACACACACAAAACACACACACACACACACACACACACACACACACACACATATACAAAGAATGAGCTGGTTCAAAGTGTAAGTAGTCCTCAAGATGAGAAAACTTCAGTTAAGAAAAAATGTGTGGGGCGCCTGGGTGGCTCAGTGGGTTAAGGTCTCTGCCTTCAGCTCGGGTCATGATCCCAGGGTCCTGGGATCAAGCCCTGCATCGGGCTCTCTGCTTAGTGGGGAGCCTGCTTCCTCCTCTCTCTGCCTGCCTCTCTGCCTACCTTTGATCTCTGTCAAATAAATAAATTTTTTAAAATCTTTTTTTTTAAAACAGAGAAAATGTGTTAGCTTTTTCTTCTCCATCTAATACTGTACTTGTGTTTCAAAGGAACAGGCACTAACATCTTTTGAGTATTTTGCTTTCACATACATTCTTAATTTTCACAACACCCTTTGGGTATCAATCAGTATCCCCACTTTACACATAAAGAAAATGAGGATCAGAAAGGTTGAATAACTTGCCTAAGTTCCCACAAAAACAAATATTCAGGCCAGGCCTGTCTGCTACAGTAGATATCCTCTATGAATTAAGATTTATAATCTGAATTCAAGGGTGAAAAAACCCAGCTAACTCCTAAAGACAAACTGAGTTTTAGAGATACTAAAAACTAAGCAAAGTTTCACTGAAAAGGACTCTGGAGAATAAAAGCAAGTGCTTATGTCTTATGGAAAGTATTCCATTGAGTGGCACAGGAGGCAAAAGTTCTCACTGGCTCCTTTAATCATGGTATACACTTACATCAAAGTTGGGCTCGTTCTGAATTTATATTGTACCATGCAGTGATTTATGTTCATTATTAAATTCTGCAAATAAGATGGTCCTATAGGACTTTCATGGGAGTCCTGGGAACAGTGCCCAAGAACTTCAGGATATTCTCTGAGAAATCAATTACCCTTACTGTAATGACCAGAAATAGGACTGGGGCACTGACTGGCCATAGCCATCCCAACAAAGAACCCTCTGATTAGAAAATAAGTGAAACATCAAACACGCATACGAAAGACAATATCTGGGCTTCACCACTTAGTAAATTCAGGACTGACCATTTTTCTTTGACTAAAATTCTCAAACTTTGGCTTTCATCAGAGTACCTGCAAAGTTTATTAAAGAGGCAGATATGTGGGGGTCCTAGTCCAGAAAATCTTATTCAGTAGAAATCTGTAATATTTACATACTCTGATGCAAGAGTTCCTTCTAACTACTGCTTTAAGCCAACCTATTCCAAAAGTAACCTAGAGTGAACCTCTATCTCCAACCTCATTTTTGTCCCTCTCTGGCATTTTTTAATAGGAGAATTACATATTTTTTAATATGTTATATGCTCAAATTATTTCTTCAAAGAAAAGAGAAAATAAAGGGGTGCTGGGTGACTCAGTCAGTTAAGTGGCTGCATTTGTCTCAGTTCATGATCCCATTGTCCCGGGATTGAGCCCTGCACCAGGTTCCCTGCTCCATGGGGAGTCTGTTTCTCTCCACCCCCCACCCCCCACTCTTGTGCTCTCTCTTTCTCTCCCTTTCAAATAAATAAATATTTTTTTAAAAAGATAAAAAGGTAATAAAAAATAGCAAACTAAATTCAATAGTACATTAAAGCGAGATTCATCCCAGGAATGCAAGGATGGTTTAATATCCATAAACCAATCAACATGATATGCCAGTAATGAACCAAAGGATAAAAAAATCATATAATCATCTCAATGAACACAAAAAAACACCCATCGTTTGACAAAATTTAACATCCTTTTATGATAACAGAGGGGCCACAACCTCAACAAAATAGGGTTATATATGACAAACCCACAGCTAATGTCTTACTCAATGGTGAAGAACTGAAAGCTTTTCTTTTAAATGAGACACAAAACAAGGATGTTCACTCTCAACACTTCTATTCAACATAGTATTGGAAGTCCTAGCCACAGCAATTAGGCAAGACAAAGAAATAAAAGGCATCCAAATGGGAAAGAAAGAAGTAAAACTGTCACTATTAGCAGATGACATCATACCATACAGAAAACCCTGAAGATTCCTCCAAAAATGAATTAGAACAAATAAATACAGTAAATTTGCAGGATACAAACATACAGAGATCTATTGCACTGCTGTACATTAATAGCAAACTATCAGAAAGAGAAATTAAGAAAACATTTCCACTTCCATTTGTATTAAAAAGAATAAAATACCTATGAATAAGTTTAACCAAAGAGGTGAAAGACCTGTACTCTGAAAACTGTAGGACACAGATGAAAGAAATTGGAGATGACACATATAGGTAAGAATATACTCCATGCTCATGGATTGGAAGAATTAATATTGTAAAATGTCCATACTACCCAAAGCAATCCTAGAAAAATACCAATATCATTTTTCACAAAACTAGAACAAATAATACTAAAATTTGTGTGGAATTAAAAAAAGACCCCCAAACAGCAAAACCAATCAAAAGCAATCTTGAGAAAGAAGAACAAAGCTGGAGGTATCACAATCCCAAATTTTAAGATGTACTGTAAAGCTGTAATAGTCAAAAAAGTATGGAACTAGCACAAAAAACAGACACATAGATCAATAGAACAGAATAGAGAGTCCAGAAATAAAGCCACACTTACATGGTCAATTAAGCTACTATAGAGGGGTCAAGAACATAAAATGGGAACAGTCTCTTCCATAAATGATAGTAGGAAAACTGGCCTGCTACATGCAAAAGAATGAAATTGGATCACCTTCTTCTACCATATATAAAAATAAGCTCAAAAAGGATTAAAAATGTAATTAAAATTAAATTAAATTTACAAATTTATAAATTAAAAATGTAACACCTGAAACCATGAGGTATTAAAAACTTAAATATATCATCTGAAACCATTAAACTCCTAGAAGAAAATATAGGCAGTAACTTCTCTGATGCCAGTCTAAGCTATATCTATATCTATATCTATATCTACATATCTGTCTCCTCAAACAAGGTCAACAAAAGCAAAAGTAAACAAATGGAGCTATGTCAAATTAAAAAACCTTTTGCAAAGCAAATGAAAGAAACCATCAACAAAATGGAAAGCCATCTTACTAAATGGAAGAAGATGCTTGCAAATGATATATCCAATAAGGGGTTGATACCTAAAATATATAAAGAACTCACAACATGCAATGACCAAAAACAAAACAAAACAAAAGCAAAAACAAAAAAAAACCTGATTAAGAAAACTGGCAGAGGACCCAAATAAACATTTTTCCAAAAGAAGATATAACATGGCCAACAAACACATGAAAAGATGCTCAACATAACTAATCATCAGGGAAATGCAAATCAAAATCACAATGAGATACTACCTCACATTTGTCAGAATGGCTAAAACGGAAAAGAAATAACAGGTGTTGGCGAGGATATGGAGAAAAAGGAACCTTCAGACACTGCTGGTGAGAATGTAAGTTGGTGCAACCCCTGTGGGAAACAGTATGGAGGTCCCTCAAATTAGCATATGATCCTTTAATTCCACTACTGGGTATTTACCCAAAGAAAATGAAAACACTAATTCAAAAAGATGTATGTACCACTGTCTTCACTGCAGCATTACTCACAATAGCTAAGATATGGAAGCAATTTAAGTGTTTGTCAATAGATGAGTGTAAAAAGAAGATGTGGTATGTGTGTGTTTGGAGGAGAAGAAGTGAAGATAAACATTCTTGAGGAAGGTGGAAAAGGGGAGACACACACACACACACACACACACACACACACATAGAGGGATATTATACAGCCACAAAAAGAATGAAATCTTGCTATTTTTGGCAAATGAATGTACCTACAAGCTATTATGCTAAGTGAAATAAGTCAGAGAAAGAAAAAATACTGTATGATTTCACTTATACACGGAATCCATAAAAACAAAGCAAACAAAACAGAACACAAACCCACTCCTACATATGGGGAACACACTAGTGGTTGCCAGAGAAGATTGGGGAGGTTGGGGGGGGCAGGCAAAATAGGTAAAGGGGATTAAGAGGTATAAACTTTCAGTTATAAAATAAACATAATGTATAGGTCCATAAAATAGGACATAATGTATAGCAGAGGGAATATAGTCAATAAGGAAATAACTTTGTGTGGTGATACACAATAACTAGACCTCTTTTATATACTTCATAATATATAAAAACAGTGAATCAACTATCTTATGTACCTGAAAGCAATTTATATGTCAATTATAATTCAATAATAAAATAATATTATCAGCTGTCTTGTTTGAGTTCAAAGTACACACCAGAGCTTTTGGTAGAAGCTTCATTTAGAGTAACTTATTAATACTCACCCCAGACACTATCGCTACTCACATCCTACTGCTGAGGAAACTGATTAAGTTGGTCACTCAAGGCACAAGGTAAATAGTGAAGAGCTGGATTTAGCTCATTACTAAAATGAGGTATTGTTTTTGAGGAATTTTTAGATTAGTTAGAAGATAAATATGCATATAACTATAGATAGGAAAGATGAGGTCCAGTAAAAGAAAGACTGATTATGTCCTGGAAGTTCAGAGAATCAAAAGAATGCCCAGCGAAGGGATCAGTTCAGAGGTGGTCTTTGAGGTATGCCTTGAGGATTGAGTGTGGCCTTCAAGGGCTCACCAATGGAAAGCTGTGTTAATTTGTGAAGGTAGGTGCAGGGTAGCTGGGCATCCATCTCATTATTCTTAAGTAAGACATTGCCTAGGACGAAGTAAAAGTTGGCCTAGAGGTGAGAAAGCCCTGGGTATGCATGCACAAGGAATTGTAACTTGGTGACTGTTGGGGGAGGTTGTGGAGGTTGTTTCCGGTGTTGTTTTTGATCCATGAACAACTAGTCTGAGTGTGCACTCCTCCTAGGGAAACACCAGGAGGGAGAAGAGAATGTGGAAAAAAAGAAGACAGCTCTGGCTGCAGAGTCCTAATGAAAAACACCACTTTGCTGACTTTATAGGTAATCTGTTTTCTATGTAACAACCCTCCTAGGTTGAAGACTCTAATGCCTTCCCTGAAATGCTCCTAGGAATTGAAAACAATTCCCTACTCCCTGGACTCATTTATTTTCTCCAGGTACTGCCTGGCAGCCATCTGTAACTGTAAACAATAGTTCCATTTGGGACAATTAAAATTGATTTTCTATTATGCTAAAAACACTTAATTAGTATTCCTGCCTTTGTCACATTGATGAATTTTTTAAACACAGCAACCCCTTCTAGTGACTGGGAGGGAAAGGACATCCTCTGAGTCCAGACTGGCCAGTCACATGCCTCCCTTTCTTGTCTCTTTCCCACTCTTTTCCAGAATGTCTATCTTAGCTTCTCTCCTTCAGAGAAGTAGCTGCTGGGGCCTCTCCCAAAGGTGCTCTAGGTTGGGTAGAAATATTTTCCTCAGTATCAAGTGATGGCTTTTAAAGAGCATTTTCTTCATTTCATATCCTTGATTTGAAGGAAAAATACCCAGAAACACTCCTGTAGCAATCCCTCAAATTTTCAAAAGCCTCTCCTCTATTCAAAAACATCCAAATGACAAGAAATAGATCGATAAACAAGAAGACTCAAAGCAAAAAGCTACCCCCACATACAGATCTATATTTATTTCCTCCCCCAAAAGATACTTAAGATGTTTCTCTTCTGTTGGAACCCAGAAAAAGGTTGACAAATGCCAAATATTTTACATCCTTATATAGAAGACACACATGCACATGAACACCATACACACAGACCCATTCTCTACAACTATTGCATACAAGCTCTATAGAAGTTGTATCCTTTTTTTTTGGCGGGGGAGGGGGGACTGACCCTCACACTGGAAGGTAATTTACCAATCTCCAAACCTTTGATTACACTTAACTTTTTTAAGTAAAATTCAATTTCATATTTTTCACCTTTGGGCATTAGCCAAATGTGCATTAGTCTGCTAAACATGAACTTCTCACAAGAACAATAGCAAAATGGTTTTTGTGCTGAAAACTATTGCTCCATAGGCCTTCTCATGGTCACTGACTGGTGCTGTTAATTTCATGGCAATAACACATGAGGGTTAAGGCTGGACACACTGAAGACATCACTCCAATGAGCCTCATTCTTCCCACCACCACCTTCTTTCACCTTTGCAGACAAGCAATGATTCCTCTGTTAGTCTTACTAGACGTCTGCAGTTTAACTTCATTAGAAAGTGATTTATAGCCGTTCCAAAACTTGATTGGGAAAATCAAAATAAATTTTTTTAAGTACCCATGCTTTCCTTGGTGCTCTGCCACTTTAGCATGAGATGGGGCATCACTGGGTGTGATCATCTTAGGCAAAATGCAGCTGCAGAGATGAAAGTTGACACTTATGATGAATGAGAGCACACTAGGTAATGAGGCGGCTGCTCGATCTTAATGACAAGAGGTCACAGTGTCAGGTGTGTGCCCACCACTGCTCAACAACCTCTGAATGTGACCAGGTAGCAAACAGCTTCTGTTTATCTTTGGAAGGATACAGGAAGGAGCTTGGCTATGATTTTATCTTGGCATTGCTGTTCAAGTACTGTAGTGAACATCTGCTCTTTTTGCTACCTTTCTGTATGATGGATACATTAATCAAGGTTTTCTCCATCGCCATCCCTACAGTCAAGGAGTGAACATGTAACCTAAAGCAGACTGTTCAGGCTCTCTGTTTCTAGATTTTGAAAATGGAGCTCAAGGAAACACTGATGAGGATGAACAGATTTGGTTTGATGGTAGCAGCCTCAATGCCAGTCTCTTTCTGCTATCTAGATTCCCAATAGTTCCCTGGTTTCTGAATTCCCTAAGCTCTGATCTCCCAGCTTGGATATCATGAGCTAATTTAGGAACTGGCAAGCTTTTTCCCATAAAGGGCCAGGTAGTGAATATTTTAAGCTTTGCTGACCATAGTGCCTCAGTCACAATTCCACCACTGTGTTGTGATGGTGCAAATATAGCCATAGAAAATACATAATCAAATGGACATGGCTGTGTTCAGTAAAAATTTATTTACGGACACTGAAATCTGAATTTCCTATAATTTGCACATGTCATGAACTACTCTTTTTGTTTTGAAATTTTCAACTCTTTGTAAATGTAAAAATTATTCTTAGCTCATGAGCTGTACAAACACATGCAGCAGAACCAATCTGACCTCACCCCTAAATACCCCTGATAACCCTTCTCTTTCCTATAATTTCCTTTATTTTACCTAATCTAACTAGAGTCAGTTTCTGTTGCCCGCAAGGGAAAAAGACTGACCACAATGTGCACCGAATTAATTTGTATCCAAGAGACACTGGCTACAAGGTTCCTCAGCTAACACTATTCAGTTACTTATTTGCTCATTCATGGATTCAATCTGTGTTGAGTACCTTTTATGCTGCAGGGAATGTACAAGGCGCTGAGAATACAGCTATAATTTAGGCCAGCACCATTTTGCCTTCCTGAGGGAGCTTTCCTGTATAAATTGTATGGACAACCCTGATGAGAAATAAAGGTGGGGATTTAAAAGAATCACCACTGGCTGCACAGGACACTGTCTGGGGAGCCTGGATGTTCAAAAGGCATGTTCCACGAGTGGGAGGTGGGGAGGGAGGATTAAAAAATCCAAAATGGTAAGAGAGTGTCAAGATGACTGGGCTCTGAAATGATTACTGAAAACAAGTTAAGGCCATCAAAGGAATTTAAAACTCTCACTTAGAGAAAGGAAGAAGAAATAAGCAATCAAAATCTCAGAAAATCAATGTAAAGAAGATATTTTTAACATGTTTTTTATTGGTTAAAAAAGGAAACAAATAGTAGAGATGACATTGGCATGCTTTCATAATTTACCAAGTGTGGATGGAATCACACAAAAAAGCTATCTAGTTTCGCTCTCTTCTTCTGTGATGAGTGTAATCAATGTCCCCAACCAGGGTTTTGGCTTTTCAAATCTTTGTTGATGATTCAATATCCTTCCTTTCACCTCATCTTGCTTTTATTCCCTGATACTCAGGTTCAGGTGGTCCTTTTTAGTATTAAGGAAAACATCTGAAACTGAATATATATGCCTGGCCTCCTTGCTGTGTACTCAGAAGAAATGAACTGTGAGGGCACCTGGGTGGCTCAGTTGATTGGGCATCTGCCTTTGGCTTGGGTCATGATCTCAGGGTCCTGGGATCGAGACCCACACTGGGCTCACTGCTCTGTGGGGAACCTGCTTCTTCCTCTGCCTGCTGCTCCCCCTGCTTTTACTCTCTCTCTGTCAAATAAGTAAATAAAAAATCTTTAAAAAAAGAAAAAAAAAGGAATGAATTGTGGTTGCCTTCTCTATGAAGGATTTCTGAAGTGCTACTAAGATTTGTTACTAGGATTAAAAAAAAAAAAAGATTTGTTACTAGGTTGATCTTAAGATCATCATTCCCTAGGCTTAATTAATTTGGGTGAATATACTTCTTCCCAAAGGGATTATAGTACAAGTCCATTATGAAGTGGTTTATCAGAGCACAGGTTGGATCTACCTACTATGGAAGAGAGAGGTCCAAAGTAGTGCCTCTTTCAGACTTGGCTTGCCAGTGCAGTTATAGTGTCAAGGGGATTCCGGGCATGTAACAAGAGCTCAATAAATGCACAGCACTTTCATAGACATATTCTGAATTGACTTTAATAAGACATTACTGCTGCCTTCCCAAGGTTTTTGTAAATTCTGAATTTTGTCTTTTATTTTCCTAATTCTCTCAAGGGAAATGCCATATGAACCACTTTTTCAAAAACAACTTTTCAATCCATGAAGATGAAAACTGGCCAAACAAGGCACCTAAGAATACCCTTAGAAATACATTCCAGTCTCCTTTATCAAAGATTATTTGACCATAGAGTTGAGGGTCCATATCTGGGCTCTCTACTCTGTTCCACTGGTCTATGTGTCTGTTTTTGTGCCAGTACCATGCTGTCTTGGTGATCACAGCTTTGTAGTAAAGCTTGAAATCAGGCAATGTGATGCCCCTAGTTTTTTCTTTTTTAATTTTCCTTAGCAATTCAGGGTCTCTTTTGGTTCCATTCAAATTCTAGGATTGTTTGTTCCAGTTCTTTGAAAAACGCTGGGAATTTTGATCAGGATGGCATTGAAAGTATAGATTGCTCTAGGCATATAGACATTTTAACAATGTTTATTCTTCTGATCCATGACTATGGAATGCTCTTCCATCTTTTTGTGTCCTCTTCAGTTTCTTTCATGAGTGTTCTATAGTTTCTAGAGTACAGATCTTTAACCTCTTTGGTTAGGTTTATTCCCAGGTATCTTATGGTTCTTGGTGTATAGTAAATGGAATCAATTCTCTAATTTTCCTTTCTGTATTTTCATTGTTAGTGTATAAGAAAGCAACTGATTTCTGTACATTGATTTTGTATCCTGCCACAGTACTGATCCTCAACTCTATGGTCAAATAATCTTTGACAAAGCAGGGAAAAATATTCAGTGGAAAAAAGACATTCTCTTCAATAAATGGTGCTGGGAAAATTGGACAGCTATGTGTAGAAGAATGAAACTTGACCATTCTCCTACACCATACACAAAGATAGACTCAAAATGGATAAAAGACCTCAACGTGAGGCAGAAATCTATCAAAATCCTATGGGAAAACATAGACAATAACCTCTTCCACATCGGCCACAGCAACTTCTTTCAAGACATGTGTCCAAAGGCAAAGGAAACAAAAGTGAAAATGAACTTTTGGGACTTCATCAAGATCAAAAGCTTCTGCACAGCAAGGAAAACAGTCAACAAAACAAAGAAACAACCCACGGAATGGGAGAAGATATTTGCAAATGACACTACAGACAAACGGCTGATATCCAAGATCTATAAAGAACTCCTCAAATACACACAAAATAGATAATCATGTCAAAAAATGGGCAGAAGACATGAACAGACACTTCTCCAAAGAAGACATACAAATGGCTATCAGACACATGACAAAATGTTCATCATCATTAGCCATCAGGGAGATTCAAATCAAAACCACATTGAGATACCACCTTACACCAGTTAGAATGGCCAAAATTAACAAGACAGTAAACAACAAGTGTTGGGGAGGATGTGGAGAAAGGGGAACCCTCTAACACTGTTGGTGGGAATGCAAGTTGGTGCAGCTGCTTTGGAAAACAGTGTGGAGATTCCTTAAGAAATTAAAAATAGAGCTACCCTATGACCCTGCAATTGCACTACTGGGTATTTACCCCAAAGATACAGACATAGTGAAAAGAAGGGCCATCTGTACCTCAGTGTTCATAGCAGCAATGGCCACAGTCACCTAACTATGGAAAGAACCAAGATGCCATTCAACAGATGAATGGATAAAGAAGACATTGCACATATATACAATGGAGTATTATGCTTCCATCGGAAAGGATGAATACCCAACTTTTGTATCAACATGGATGGGACTAGAAAAGATTATGCTGTGTGAAATAAGCCAAGCAGAGAGAGTCAAGTATCATATGGTTTCACTTACTTATGGAGCATAAGGAATAACACGGAGGACATTGGGAGATGGAGAGAAGTGAGATGGAGGAAATTGGAGGGAGAAACAAACCATGAGAGACTGTGGACTCTGAGAAACAAACTGAGGGTTTCAAAGGGGAGAGTGGTGGGTGGTTGTATGAGCCTTGTGGTGGTATTATGGAAGGCACGTATTGCATGGAGCACTGGGTGTGGTACATAAACAATGAATTTTGGAACATTGAAAAGAAAAAAAATAAAATAAAATGGAGGGGAAAAAAAAGAAAGAAATACATTCCAGCCTCCATCATATTGCTCATTATCAAAAGTAAACAGCTTTAAGGAAATCATTTATGAGTACTGTGTAACAAACTGACCCCTTTTTATAATTCTGTGTGTGTATGTATATACACATGTGTACACATATATACACACACATATAAAATTATACACTAATATCCTTTAGTGTAGAAATATTTTTTGAACATAAATTCTTTGTGTTCGTATTTAAATATAAGCATAAAACACCACTTGAATATTTAAAGAACTACAACTTCATGGCACAGATCACTGCCTTCTCTCCAATATCTCAACTGTTATCTATTACATCCACACTTTTTTTTTTTTAAGCCTCACTTTCTTTACGTTTTTCCCACAGGGCTAATTGTAAATGTGATTTCCATTCCCAGCGCTATTTTGTCACTGAAAGGGTTAGCCCACATATGCTTGTCTTGATGGTCTCATTACAGCTATAGGCCTCCCCACTTCTAATCACTGGATTGCCCAGGATTAATTGGTTGACAAGTATCTGAGAAGGAAAAAATGCAGACACAACTTTCAGCACCTAGACACTCAAAATTATGCATTAGTTTTGAATGTTGTACATAAGAAAATAATACATATGGCCTTTTTCTGCTCTCAGACTCTACAAATCTATTTCTGGGTGATGATATGGGAAGAGGAATGATTGCCCCAAAGGAAAAATCAAGGAGCTGTCACCAGAAGAATGGAAATAAGTGTTGAGCAAGCAAATGTTAGCCAGAAATTGTAGATCTTTTCTGACCAACTTGAGGCATAACTATATCAGGAATTCCACCTTGTTTGAGAGAAAACAGAACCCTACACTTTACACTATGAGTTCCTTTAAAAAAAAAAATACACAGAAGTCTGAAAACAAGCATTTTTTTTTTTTAAAGACTCAAAACAACTGGAATAATATAGTGCCTTCTCAGTCATAATTAACTATCAGGTAATAGTTCAGGTTTGTTCCATCTGTCCCAAGTAACTAAAGTTAGTGGAACTACATCAGTTCTCCAATTGTACTATGCCTTTATCTGTTGATGGATTAATTGACTTCAGTTAGTTTGCAAACCTTTTCAGAACCACTGTAGTCCTTTAGTCTGATGAATCTTTGCAGAATAATGAATGTTTTCCCAGAAGCAGCTTTCCCCATAATACAAACACACGATACTGTATCTGCTTTCTCTACTGGGACTTGGTTTGATTCCTATCTGCTCATATTTCTTTATATGGAAATTAAAATCCTCTAAGTGTTCAAGGACAAATATGCAGTTTGTGTTAACTGACACCACACCTGTGTCCTGCCCAGATGCCCGCTGCCACGAGCTCGTTGCTGCAGTTCCCACCTCCAAGTCCTCTAGACTAGACTGTTTCCTGCCTGTTCCCAAGCTGGTTCTCCAATCACACAAGAGAAAATTTCATGTAACTCTCTTTTGGTTAAATTAACCAGAGTAAACTCCTGTTTTTTCCAATAAAATATCCTTATCTGACAAATCATTTATTCAACTGATGTTTTTAAAATGCCCATGATCTGTCAGGCACTTGGGCTTCAATGATGGGCAAAACTAGTCTCTGCTTGTAGGAGCTCACACCATAGAAGAAGGGCTTCCAAGAATAGCAGTGAAAAACACACAGGATGTGAGAGGCACGTTGTGTCCCTTTAGATATGGTGACAGAGAGAGGACTCTCTGAAGCTAATTTTAGAGCTCAGATCTAAGTGGAGAGAGGGAGGCAGATGTTTGAAGAGCTGGAGCAAGAACATTCCACACATAGGGAAGAACTAGTACAAAGATGGAGGAAAGAACTTGACAGGTTTTTTTTGTTTTGTTTTGTTTTGTTTTAAAGAAAAGCAGACTGCCACATGCAGCGCCTCATTTGGATGAGTCTGGGGTCTTGGAAGCTTGACTACCCTACGTTCTCCTACAGATGGACCTTGAGTGCTTGTTTGGAAGTTCTAGCAAGGAAGTACAGCTACTTATATACTTTTGAGTGACGCTCTATTGAGAGGGTTGTTCTCTTTGCCTGAGCCTACAGTTTCAGGAGGGGCACAGTTGGAGCAGTGAGAAAGGGGACACCTGCTTAGCCAGTCAGATCAGTCAAATCAACCTTGACAATCAATGGGATGACATGTCACAACCAGATCATCCTCACATCCAAGAACTTGGCAGTTTTAAGGGGAGTGATTGAACCCATGTTGGGTATTTTCACCAATAGCCTCTTTCCTGTAGATATCTTTGCCACAAGCATTTTTGCTGCAAATATTTCTGTTACATAACTAATAGGCTATATGGTAACTTGGCTGTAGAAGAGAAAAAACAACTGGTTGACAGTTTGGTTTTATTTCTCCTCTGATGGAGTACTACAATTTTTATATTATATTCATCTTAGCTCCCATAATGGTCCTCATAGTGGTACATAGGCTTGAACATACATTCCCCATAGAATGTTGAAATGTCCATCAGTGGACATGTGACAATATGCCAAGGGCGGTGGGGGGGGGGGCAGTGCATAAGGCTTTCATGAGATAGTATAAAGCTCAGTGACAAATGTGCCTTCTATTATCTGGAACTAGTACCTCTCTTAGTGAGGGAAGAAATTTAGCAAAGAAAAAAAAAAAAAGAAAAAAGTGCACTGCAGAATAGGGAGACAAATCAACTAACAAGAACACAACAACAACAAAGTATAATACTGTGAACAAACAACTGTGAGGATGAATGGTTAGGTACAATCCATAAAATAAAATCAGTTATTTGTGCAGAACTGCCATGAAACTATACCATTCATTTTAAGTGTATTCAAGTATTTTGCAAGCAACCCTTTTAAATCTTGTTATTCACTTTTTATGTTTCATTATGCTCTTTTTAATCAATGCCCCTCTTTCTTCATGTAATTTTATATTTTATAGCAAAATTACCTTATAAAAATTAGTTACAAGGCAAAAATATTTGTGACAAAGGTGCTTAGGTAAAACTACCAATAACAGGACCAACCATCTGATTCAGGTTAAGTGGGGCCTGGCCTCTCCTTAAATCCCTCCCAAGCCCCTGTGGCTATAAAATGCTTGTGAAGCAACCATACTCCAAAAATGATATCTCCTTTCTCTAAAATTATTTTACCATAAAATTTTTATTTATTCTCAACTTGTTTCATACATTTGAGCCTTGTTTCTCAATAAAAAATATATAAGCCCTTTCAGAACTGGGCACACGTCAGGCACTTTCTTTTTATCCCCATGCATTATAAAATGGTAGGTGTCCCATAAAATTGATATTCCAAGTGCCCATCAGGAGCAGATTATTGTTAGCCTGTTACCATGTGTGGCAATCATGCTGTAAAGATCTTGCAGCATTCTCTCTATGGGCCGTCTTATTTCTGCATTCATTAATTAAAGCAATTAGGATGGAGATTCTTCATATATCCAGTCTAGCCTGAAAAAGCTGACAGTTCAGTTGGATTCATCAGCTAAGTCCCTAAAGTTACAAGCTCTTATAATTAGCAATTGACTTAGAGGATTTAGTGAACAATGACAAACACGCGGACATTTTCAATCCCTGCTAACACACAAAAATAATCATCTTTAATGCACGTATTAACACCATATACAGAGGGTGTAGGCAGTATACTACCAAGTGGGGATCCACTCTGTAATAGATGATTAAAAGATAATGTTTCCAGCATAATTGATTAAAAAAAAAAAAGAAGAAGAAGAAGGAATAATCACCAGGGATGTGCCAAATGGTGGGTAAGTGAATTGCCTGGAATGTTTCTTGAAATGGAAAGAACTGAAATATATTACATTTGATGTAATGTGCAGTGATGTCTCAGGAAAACTGGGGGAAATAATTATTTTTTTTCTTCTTGGTGGGGAGGCCATTGTCATTGAACAGGGAGCTGTACTTTCCATTTGTTCCCATGGCAATGAAAAGCTGCATAGTGGGGAGATAATAGAGACAAAAAAGGCAGATGAACTTTATCTCATCTCTGTCTTTCCTTGGGAAGTCTTCATTTGTTCATTAATTTCAGAATTTTTTAGGATGTTTTATCAAAAATAATGATATGGTTGGGTGCCTGGGTGGCTCTCATCAGACTCTTGACTTTGCCTCAGGTCATGATCTCAGATCCCTGATCTCTGGAGCCCTACTTTGGCTCCAGGCTCAGTGGGTAGGGTGCTTGAGATTCTCTCCAGCTCCTCTCCTTGCACCCTGCCTCACTTTCTAATACATAAATTTCTAATACACATATTTTAAAATTTAAATTTAAAAAATTTTAAAAATTATATGGGAGATTTACTTGTCCCTAAAAAAGCAATTGTGTAATCCTGCATGATCTTCTCCTGCCCTGCTTTCTAGACACTTCCTCTGATGCTAATTAGACATAGCATGTGACAGCCATATTAATATCCTATAGAACAAATTACATCTGTTAGTTATTACTAAGTCTTTTGTACGGGCACAGAAGTAGAGCAGGAATTTAAATTGAGAATCACAAGTCATAATTTACTGTAACACTGAATGGACTGTGTAGTTATGTGGACTTAGCGTTTCATCTGTAAAATGGCATGTATCATACATCAAGGATTACATTAGAATTAAAATGAATGTTGATGAATATTCAGTCATTACTACACTAAATATATTGACCTTGCCTTTTGTCTGTGATTTTTTACAATGAATATCCTCACCTGTTCAGACAGCAGTAACTATTTACTAATTAGTAGAAAAGGATTTTTCTGGATAAACACCAGCATACCATACATTTTCTGAGCTTCTCAGGACATAAAACATTCCATGGGATAGGTAACAGTGAACCTATTCAGTAGAGGCAATTGGGAGCACTCAGCCACACACACATACACACTCGTATTTACTAGTATTTACTCAGATTATTTACTCTCAAATCATGCATTTTGGTTTGTTAGTTGGGTTTTTTTGGTTTGTTTTTTTATCTGGAAGGAATGAAAGTTGATCTAATGCAAACAGCTCATTTTAATGTCAAGGACCTGAGGCCCAGCAGAGGAAGAAACTTGAGTTTCTTATGTCCACCTAACTAGTGTTGAAGATCAATTTCAAGAAGGTGCTCAATTCTGTTAAGTTTTAAAGAGTAATGTCCTCAAATAAGAATATATGCAAATTAGAATGATCCAGATGGTGAGTGAACAAGACATAATTCCTTATTAGACAACAGTGGCTTTTATTAAATGATTTATTATTTATTGAGGATAGTCATTGAGCTAAAGGCTTTAATACATTTTCATTCTTGACTCTCTTTATAGCAATGTGAGGTAAGCTCTACACTTAAGATTGTATAGATAAAGGTAGTGAGGCTCAGAGAGGTGACATAGCTTACCCAAGGCCTTAGGTAGCAGGCAGCAGAGCCAGAATTTAGGTCCTATTTTATTTGACACCAAAATCAAGTGCTCTTTTTCTCTTTTTAAATTTAATGAGTGGGGGGAGGGGCAGAGAGAGAGAGAGAGAGGAGCAGAGTCCCTGCTGAGCCAGGACCCTGATGCAAGCTGGACCCCAGGACCCTGAGATCATGACCTGAGTGGAAATCTAGAGTTCAGTGCTAAACTAACTGAGCCACCCTGGCACCCCCAAAACCAAGTGCTCTTTACCACTATTCCATGCTGCATTGTCTATCAAATCAGGTAACAAGTTCCACAGGATAGAAATCTCAGTAGAAGTTGCACGTAGAGCCCATTCTACCTTATGTTCTATGATCATATACAACAGAAGAAGACTGATATCCGGCCCCAAGCTCCTTCCTTTATTCAATTCCATTTCATTGCAGTGTTCGGCACATATATTCTCAATCAATACTTTTTCAAGGAACAATTGCAAAAAATGATGAAGTCACTCAAATAGGAAATATAATTTCTCTACAAAGAAAATGCTAGTGAACAAAGTAGTAAAATATGTGGCAAAGAAATTCTGCATTCTGAATAAAAGGTGACTTAGTGGAGTAGATTAGAAGTTAGGTGCTGTGTCTGAATTCCATTAGAGTCACCTACAAGCTGTGTTACTTTAAGTATATTACTTAACCTCTCTGATCTTAAGTTTTTCAAGTATAATATAGGAGGATAAAACAATAGCAGCCTCAGATGGCTATTGTGCAAGTGATATGATCATTGTCTGACACAAGCAGTCAATAAATGACACCCTTAATCACTGCTCTTAGCAAATATGCCTGTGATATTTTCTGGCAGGATTTCATGAAGACCTATTCTTAAAAAGCAGAAGTTGTCAGTGTTCCAAGAATTTCAGAAGCATCTGCTTTTCTGATCTTAATAAGGATTTTCAAAATCCACTTTGGTGCCTTGTTCAAAGGGGGAAGTTTGATGAATTATTCTAATCATTTTAATCAAAGGCAAAGGTCTTTCTAAGACTCAAAAATGGAGATAAGATTATATACTTCATAGGCTTGTTTTAGAATTAAAAGTTAATGCATGAAATGTGCTTAGACAGTACCTGATACCACATCTTAAGTACTTAATAATAATAATTTTATAACAATCAATACTGTTATGATTCTGGCACACCAATTTCAATGTATTTTTTTTTTTCTTCCCCTAAACACTGAACAATTCTCCAACACTAGCATCCTCTGTGCCATCTCTCTTTAAAACTGAGTTTGTCCTTATGACTTGGAGAAACAGAACACTGTAGAAACTCTGGGTGGCTCCTAAGGCTAGGTTAGACAAGATGTGCTGCTTCTGTAGTCTCTCCTGGGATGCTCTCTGGGAGCCTTCAGGTGCCATGTAACAAGCCCAGTGATCTTGAGGCTGCCATGTGGCAAGACCACACCCAATACCACATAGAGAGTGAGAAATGCCTGAGGTTCTTCAGCTTTTCCACCCTGACCCAGCCAGAGAAGCTTTCAGATTTTCAATGCCCAGCCACCACCACGTGACTGCAAGTGCTTACAGAATCTAAGTGACAGCTGCCTCACTGGGTCTAGTCAACCTCAGTTTCAGGGGTAAAAATTAGTAACTTATTTTTTTCAGTCACTGTTTTCCCATGGTTTGTCATGTGCCAGTAGATACCCAGTTTGTAGTAATTCTGCAGTGCTCCAGTGGAATCAGGGAACCAATGGTATGAAGAGACCCAGGGCAGGCTGCCCCAAAATGTGCCACTATGACATGTTTTTTTGTTTTTTTGTTTTTTGTTTTTAAATTTATTTGACAGAGAGAGAGAGAGAAACAGCGAGAGAGTGCACAGGCAGGGGGAGGGTAAGAGGGAGAGGAAGAAGCAGGTTCTCCACTGAGTAGGGAGCCCAATGCAAGGACCCAATCCCAAGACCCTGGGATCATGACCTGGTCTGAAGACAGACGCATAACTGACTGGGCTACCCAGGTGCTCCGGCATTTGCTCATTTTCAGTAAAAGTTCCTTAAGAGACATCTGTGCAAGAAGGACACTCAGAACTTCCTCCGTCCCCCTGAAACCAGGAAACACATCTCTTATGGGAAAGGCACCCTCCCTCCCTATACCAGGAGGTAAAGAGACAACGTTATCACCAGAGATGGGACTTTTAGAACTGTGAATATTATATAAACAACACTTGTTACTTTTTACAATTTATTGCCCCTGCCCAAATTCTGTTTAGGATTCCTTACTAACCGAAGCTCCCAAGGTGAAGTTTGCTTTGTCCTGTCAGATATACTGTGTCTTTGTCTAAGAAGTATAAAAAACTTCCTTCCTTGGTCAATTCTTCAGGACTCAATTTCATTATTGGGACTCCATGCACACATAAAACTTTTTTTCCTATTCATCTGCCTCATGTCGATTTATTTCTCAGTCTAGCTGTAAGAACTGTGGACTGGGAAAAATTTCAGCTTCACCTTCATGAGCCAAAGAGGGTGGGGCTCTGGCTCACCCTCTCTATGTCAATCAGAATAATTCTACTTTATATACTGGATATCTCACTTTCTCTTTACGTATATATTTTTTTCTTTTTTAATTTTGAAGGGAAAAAAAAACGTTTATGGTTCTGGAACGGGATACTATCGCAACAATCTTCTAGATCCACAATTTCAAATATTAAGTTCACATTAAATAATGACAATGCTTGCCTATGTACTATAAGCCACATGTACTGTGCACAGTGCTTTATATACACTTATACATTATACATTTAGCCCATTCACATTCAGGGTAAGTATTGAGAGATATGAATTTAGTGCCATTGTATTGCCTGTAAGGTGACTGTTATTGTATATTGTCTCTGTTTCTTTCTGATCTACTACTTTTAGGGTCTCTCTTTGCTTAGAGGACCCCTTTCAATATTTCCTGTAGAACTGGTTTGGTATTTGCAAATTCTTTCAGTTTTTGTTTGTCCTGGAAGCTTTTAATCTCTCCTCCTATTTTCAATGATAGCCTAGCTGGATATAGTATTCTTGGCTGCATGTTTTTCTCGTTTAGTGCTCTGAATATATCATGCCAGCTCTTTCTGGCCTGCCAGGTCTCTGTGGATAAGTCTGCTGCCAATCTAATATTTTTACCATTGTACGTTAAGACTTCTTTTCCCGGGCTGCTTTCAGGATCTTCTCTTTGTCACTAAGACTTGCAAATTTTACTATTAGGTGACGGGGTGTGGACCTATTCTTATTGATTTTGAGGGGGGTTCTCTGAACCTCCTGGATTTTGATGCTTGTTCCCTTTGCCATATTGGGGAAATTCTCTCCAATAATTCTCTCCAATATACCTTCTGCTCCCCTCTCTGTTTCCTCTTCTTCTGGAATCCCAATTATTCTAATGTTGTTTCGTCTTATGGTGTCACTTATCTCTCGAATTCTCCCCTCGTGGTCCAGTAGCTGTTTGTCCCTCTTTTGCTCAGCTGCTTTATTCTCTGTCATTTGGTCTTCTATATCACTAATTCTTTCTTCTGCCTCATTTATCCTAGCAGTGAGAGCCTCCATTTTTGATTGCACCTCATTAATAGCTTTTATGATTTCAACTTGGTTAGATTTTAGTTCTTTTATTTCCCCAGAAAGGGCTTTTATATCTCCCAAGAGGGTTTTTCTAATATCTTCCATGCCTTTTTCAAGCCCGGCTAGAACCTTGAGAATCGTCATTCTGAACTCTAGATCTGACATATTACCGATGTCTGTATTGATTAGGTCCCTAGCCTTTGGTACTGCCTCTTGTTCTTTTTTTTGTGGTGAATTTTTCCGCCTTGTCATTTTGTCCAGATAAGAGTATATGAAGGAGCAAGTAAAATACTAAAAGGGTGGCAACAACCCCAGGAAAATATGCTTTAGCCAAATCAGAGGAGATCCCAAATCATGAGGGGGTAGAAAGGGGATAAAAAGAGGTTCAGAAAGAAAAAAGAAAAAAAAAAAGAAAAGAAACAACTAAAAAAAGAAAACCAATAAAGAAAAAATATAAAAAGGAAAAAAAATATATATATATTAGATAAACTAGTTAAAAAACGTTAAAAAAGAAAAGGGTAAAAGTTAAAAAAAAATTTAGCAGAAGAAGAAAAATAAATTGAAAAAGAAAAAAAAATTAAATTAACTGCAAGGCTAAAGAATCATGGGGAGAAAGCCATGAGTTCCGTGCTTTGCTTTCTCCTCCTCTGGAATTCCGCTGCTCTCCTTGGTATTGAAACTGCACTCCTTGGTAGGTGAACTTGGTCCTGGCTGGGTTTCTTGTTGATCTTCTGGGGCAGGGGCCTGTTGTAGTGATTCTCAAGTGTCTTTGCCCCAGGCGGTGTTGCACCGCCCTTACCAGGGGCCGGGGTGAGTAATCCGCTCGGGTTTGCTTTCGGGAGCTTTTGTTCCCTGAGCGCTTTCCGTAGAGTTCCGGAAGGCGGGAATGAAGATGGCGGCCTCCCAGTCTCCGGCCGGGAGGAGCCGAGAGCCCGGGGCCCCACTCCTCAGTGCGCCCTCAGAGAACAGTGCCCAATTTCAGTGACTAACTTTGACATATGCTCTTTCCTTAGAGACATAAGAGATATCCTAGGGGTGAGATTATCTCCCTGTAATTATACACAAAAGGCATATTTATATTTTTATCTATGTATCTACATAAGATATAGAAGAATCAGGTGTTTGATATATGACTCATATATATATTTATATAAGATTAACTATATGCAGATACATAGATATACCAAACACCTGACTTTTCTATCTCTTCTTTAAAATGACACAAGAAAAAATTAAAAGAGAAGGATTATATGGTCATGCTTTGTAAACTGAAAACACTACCATGTAATCTCCAAGAAAATGTGACTCTGAGACAAAAAAGATAAATCCAGTGGAGCACCAAAATTTGTATGTTGTTTGGGCAGTGGCTACATGGAGAGAAATCTAGGATCAAAACCAATTGTTAGGGGCACCTGGGTGGCTCAGTGGGTTAAAGCCTCTGCCTTTGGCTCGGGTCATCATCTCAGGGTCCTGGGATCAAGCCCCGCATCAGGCTCTCTGCTCAGCGGGGAGCCTGCTTCCTCCTCTCTCTCTGCTTGACTCTCTGCCTACTTGTGATCTCTTTCTGTCAAATAAATAAATAAAATCTTTAAAAAAATTGGCAATAAAGCGGGATTTGTGAGGCATAAACAGATCCCAACAGGTGGGATTATGCTCCATGAGAGACATATATGTGATTGCCAACACTCTATGAGAAACTCTGCCAAATATTCTATTTATAACCTCATGTCATGGTGTGGCAATGATTTGCTGTGTCTTGGACACCTCTGAGGCCCTGCAAGGTTTATCTGCTGAGGTGACACAAATTCCACACATGACTGAAAGCAGCTCACACCACACTATCGAACTTATGGAAACGTTCCAGGAATAGTACAGAAAACCTCATACACTCTTTCACAAATTTTAACATTTTGCTACATTCTTTATCTTATCCTCTCTCTCCCTTCCTCAACATGTGTATGTGTGCACATGCATGGAAGTGTGCTTGTGTGTATCTATCCCTTTATACCTTAATGTCTTTTTCTTGAGCATGAGGACATTATCTTACATAACCACTGTTAAGTTACCAAATCTGGAAATTCAACACCAATGTCTTTCATGGCTTTGTCATTTTTGAAGAATATGGTCCCATTCTTTTTTTCCCTTTTTAATAGTTGTCTCTCATTTTCAGTGTTTCTGATGTTTCCTCATGATAAAATTTTGGTTTGGTATTTCTAAACAGAATACTATACAGATAGTAATATCTTTCTCAACATAATGTGTCCAAAGATTCATGGTGTCCACCTGCATTTATTGATGATATTAATGATCACTCAGTCAAGATACTGGGTTTCTCCTCTGAATACTGTTCTTTCTCTTGCCATGAATAAGTGATCTGTGGGGTAACACTTTCATAGTACTAACTTTTGAGTCCATGAATAAGGGTTAGATCCCCAGATGCCTATATCTGCCCCCAAACTTCCACATTCCCCTAATAATAAGACAACTGTCATAACAAATATTTGGGCATTGCTTGATATAAGAAAGGGTAGCAAAAAACACATTTTATGCTTCCTCTCCAGATGAGCTGACATAAACCCATTTTTCCTTGCTCTTTCCTTCTAACTGTAACTATCAACTCTGGAAATAGCTTAAGAGACAACAAAAGGAGACCTCTGAAAGTGGTCAGAAGAAGGTGATTTGCAACCCCCTATGCAATTGAAGGCAACCCAGACCCATGGTTGCCCTATACATGATCTAGCAATCAAAATCCAAGCAGTTTATTTCTCCCAAGAAAATAGGAGTATCTCTGACACCACTGACAAGGGAGATCTACTGGGAGTCCCACCACAAATAAGCCATCAGGGGAAACACTCTCTTTCTTTGCTGGGCCTGAGATTCTCCTTTCACCTGTAGTGATACTGAGGTGGGCAGAGCAGGTCAAACCAACAAGGAGGACTCACATGTATCAAGGATTTGTAACCAGGAAGCATATTTGCCCTTATGGACCTGAAACTATTTTCCTCCATCCAGACACACAGAGGTAGGTAAGGGAGGGACCCCACTACAGCAAGCATCCTGATCTGAGGAGCCTCTTTGTTCCTGCAGACTCATGACTTTCTTCCTTCCTCCCCTGTACAGAAAAATCAAGAGGAGACGGGAATGGTAGAAGCATCTCACCACAGCCCTCTTCCACCAAGACACCCACAGCCTGTCCTCTGGAAACCTATGCTTCTACCTCAGGCAGCACCATCAGTGACCAATGGGAGTTGAAGTACACCTGATAAACCAAGCAGACCAAAATAGCACTGCAAAGACAACAAAAATTAAGCTGTTACTGGAAGCACAATTCACAGAAATAGGCCAAGACCCACATGCTAAATAAACTTTAATTCAGTGACTGCCTGCCTGTCAAAATTAAAGCTTCAACTAAGCCCAGAGTTGAGTAATACAATAAGTAATATATGCAGGATACAAGTCAAAATTATTCATCATGCCAAGAACCAAGACAATCATAACTCAAATGAGAAAAGACATCCAAATGATGCTAACACTGAGTCAATCAGATGTTGGAATTATCTGACAAAGATTTTAAAGCTGTCATTATAAAAATGATTCAGTGATTACTTATAGATTCTTCTGAAACAAATGAAATTAAAAAAATTAAAGCCTTATCAAGGAAAATAGTAAGTTATTAAAAAACAAAAAGGAAATGATAGGGCTTAAATTTACAATAACAAAAAAAATACTCACTGGATGAGCTCAGGAAAAGAGCGGAGATGATAGAGAATACAATCAGTAACTTTGAGCATGTATTTCTACAATGCACACTATTTGTACAAAAGACAACAGACTGGAAAACAATGATGACAGCCTCAGTCACCTGTGGGATAATAACAAAGGATACAATATTTCTGTTTTCAGAGCCCCAGATGAAGAGAGAAAGAGAGTGAGGTTAAAGAGCATCAGAATAAATCATGGCTGAAAGCTTCCCAGTTTGGATGAGACACAAACCCACAGATTCTAGACGTTGGACTGATCCCAAATAGGATAATCTAAAAGAAACACATGCCAAGACACATCGTACTTAAACTTCTGAAAACTAAAGACAAAGAAAAAAAAATCCCAAAAGGAACATTATCTGTAGAAGAATACCAATTTGAATGACAGGAGATTTCTTGTGGAAATGATGAAGGCCAGAAGGGCATACTTTGCAAGTGATAAAAGAAAAGAACTGTTGGGGCGCTTGGGTAGCTCAGTGGGTTAAAGCCTCTGCCTTCAGCTCAGGTCATGATTCCAGGGTCCTGGGATTGAGCCCTGCATCAAGCTCCCTGCTCAGCTGACTCAAATGAACACTGATTGACTCAGTGTTAGCATCATACCGGGGTTGTGGAATCAAGCCTTACATTAGGCTCCCTTGCCCTCTGCCCACCCCCCCCACCCCATGTTCACTCACTCATGCTCTCTTTCTCTCTCATAAATGAATGAATGAATGAATAAATAAATGAATAAATAAGAAAACAGGGATTTGCAGGATAAAAAAATGAACAAAATATATGCTGCTTAAAAGAAACTCATTTCAAATTTAGCTACATAGATAGGGTGAAGACAAAAAAATAATAAGAGGATAGAAAGATGTGTACCATGCAAATATTAATCTTTTTTAAAAAGCAGGAATGGCTACTTATTATCTCATAAAGTAGATTTCAGAGTAGAAACAATTACCAGAGATAAAGAAAAATGTTATTATAATGATAAAAGGATCAATTTATCAGGAAGACATAATGATCTTATATGTATAATCACCAAAAAACAGAGCCTCTAGATAAACGAAGCAACTAATACAACTGAAACTTATAGACAGATCCACAATTATAGCTAGGATCTTCAACATTCCCTTCTCAGTGACTATTTAAACAACTAGACAGAAAATCAGCAAGGATATTGAGATATGAACAACATAGTAAACCAGCAGGATCTAATTGACATAAATAGAACACTTGATCCAAAAAAAGAAAAATGTACATTTTCTTTCAAGTGCCCCTAAACATTCACCAGTATAGACCATATAATGGGCTATATAAAACAAATTGCAACACATTTAAAAGGATTAAAACCACTCAGAGTGTTCTAGAATACCAATAGAATCAAATTAGGAATCAATAACAAAGAGAAAGAGGAAAATCTCTAAATATGTACAAGGTAAACAAGATACTTCTAAATAATTCATGAGCTAGAGAGGAAATCTCAAAGGAAATTGTAGATTATCATTGGAGTGAATGGACATAGGCATTTCATATCAAAACATATGGGACACAGCTAAAACACTCCCAAGAAGGAAACTGCTTACTGATGCTTACTTTAGATATGAGGAAACTTCTCAAATAAGTAACCCAAATTTTTACTTCAAGAAACTGGAAAAAGAACAAAATAAACCCAAAGCAAGCATATAATAATAAAAGGAGATAATAAAAGGAAATAATAATATAATAATAAAAGGAGATAATAAAAGGAAATAATAAAAGGAGAAACCACTGAATTTAAAAATAGGGAATGATAAGAGGAAACAAATCAATGAAAAAATCTATCAATCAATAAAATTTATAAACTTCTAGGAAAACTGATGAAAATTAAGAGAAGACATAAGCCACTAACATGGAATAAAATAAGACATTACTAGAAATCCTACAGTCATTAAAATGGTGAGTATGACCAAAAACTTTATATTCCTAAATTCAGGTACTTAAAAGAAATAAATCAATCCCTTAAAACTAAAAAAAAAAAAAAAAATTCCCAAACTCAATTAAGATGAAATAGACAGAAGCTCCTATCACTCTAATTTTGCTTATGTTTCAAAAGTCTCATTAAAAATCTTTTTAAGGGGAGGAGTCAAGATGGTGGAGAAGTAGCAGGCTGAGACTACTTCAGGTAGCAGGAGATCAGCTAGATAGCTTATCTAAAGATTGCAAACACCTACAAATCCAACGGGAGATCGAAGAGAAGAAGAACAGCAACTCTAGAAACAGAAAATCAACCACTTTCTGAAAGGTAGGACTGGCGGAGAAGTGAATCCAAAGCGATGGGAAGATAGACCGCGGGGGGAGGGGCCGGGGCCGGGCCGGAGCCGGCTCCCGGCAAGCGGCAGAGCAACAGAGCACAAAATCAGGACTTTTAAAAGTCTGTTCCACTGAGGGACATCATTCCAGAGGCTTAACCGGGATGAAGCCGAGGCGGGGTCAGCGCAGCCTCAGGTCCCGCAGGGTCACAGAAGGATCGGGGGTGTCTGAGTGTCGCAGAGCTTACAGGTATTAGAACGGGGAAGCCGGCTACAGAGACAGAGCCGAGGAGTGAGCTCTAAGCTCGGGGTTACCTTGAACCAGTTGCAGGCTCGGTCAGCTCGGAGCGCGGCCGGAGGCCAGGGTGACGGGAGTAATTGGGTGCTGTTCTCTGAGGGCGCGCTGAGGAGTGGGACCCCGGGCTCTCGGCCCCTCTGGGCCGGAGACCGGGAGGCCGCCATCTTCATTCCCGCCCTCCG
>NW_019154094.1:38510756-38537877 GCF_002288905.1 Enhydra lutris kenyoni | reverse complement strand
AGAGAGAGATCACAAGTAGGCAGAGAGGCAGGCAGAGAGATGGGGAAGCAGGCTCCCTGCTGAGCAGAGAGCCTGATGTGGGGCTTGATCCCAGGACCCTGAGATCATGACCTGAGCTGAAGGCAGAGGCTTAACCCACTGTGCCACACAGGCACCCCTGTTTCTTCCATTTTCAATGTTTCAGAATATGTACAAATACACATTTCCGAACAAAAGCACTGTCTTTACTAAGGCAGCCTTCTCTTGCAGGCTATATTTCCTGAGCCTTTAAATAAAGTGTTTTTACATATTAATAGGTGTTTTGGGTCATTGATAGTATCGATATATTATTGTTGATTTTTAAATTTCCAGAGAAAAACGTCCAGCATATGCTCAAACTAAATTAGTGGAAATAAATTAGAATGTATTCTAAATATAGATTGGGTGAATGAAACACACTGCTGATGGCAGTAAGGTAGTGGTGGGTTCTGTGGAAACCTGGGAGAATATACACCTTGCTCAGTGGGAAGCAGCTACTTAGGTCCAGACACCTGTTACAGCATGGGATAAAGATCTGTTATTGCCAGGTTTTCTGATTTTTAAAAGAACAGCCCAAAACATAGTTTTTCTTATGAAATTTCTTGATTTCTAAAATACTGCCAAATCAGTAACTTCCTAAACCTATCTGCTGTCTGTATTCAGTTTGCGACTTCTTGTCTCAAGCTGGCTGACAACTGGAAAACAGTTGTTATTGTCAGTTTCAGAAATGCTAACAAATGCAAAGAACTCTTGTTGCTTTGGTTTCACGTGAAATGTCATCTTTTCAGGGAAGCTTCCCTTGTCCTGGTTCATAGATCTAGGAACTGCAAAGAGCATGATTATAAACTAGATCTTCAGATCTCAAATCCTCTTTTCTTTGGCTCCATCACTAGGGTAGCATTAGAGGGTAGAGAAGCAGGTGGCGGATGGAACCAACTTCAATTGGCTTGATTTTTAAGTTACTTTCACCAACACAAAAGTAGCTAATGACTCTCCCACTTGATCCCTCAGGACCATAATCCCACTGTTCTCAATAGCAACAGGTAGGTTTATAAATGAAAAATCAATGGAAACAAAATAAAACCATCTCCCATCCCCCTTTTTCCAAAGAGACCAAAACAGTCTATCTTTGCAATTTTAACAAGCCTGTATACCACTTATAAAATGGAACCTGGCATCTGTCTGGTGAATCAAGTTCTTGAATGGATCTCTAAATCATACAGAATTTCTGACTAGGGTTGAACTCTGGATAAATCCTCCTATCCATCTAACAGACACTGGAAATTCTACATTAAAAATGAAAATCCTTGCTCCTAGGTAATTTATGGTATAATTCAATGGTCTGTTCATCTCCTCATCTAGTTAATATAGAACAAGCCATTTTTATAAGCTAAGCATTATGTACTAGGGTATAAAAAATAGTGTAGCTAAACACTAGAAAGTGACATTTTGAGCAGTTACAGATGATGTTATAAACTACGGATATTCAATTATTATTGCTGTTATGGCTAATATTAGCTGAATATTTACTTTGTGCCAGGCATGGTTTTATGTATACTCCATATATCACTACATTTAATTCTAACAATAACCTTAAGCTATTTGTGCTACTGTAATCCTGCTTTGCAGCTAGTAAGTAGTAGAGCAGAGACTCAGGTCCATTTAATCAGGTCTGCTTCGAAACCTACAGTCTTAACAAGAAAACAAAAAATTGTAAAAGAAGTGCTATTAATTATGATGAACACTAAGGTGATTCTATAAAAGAAGACCATAAATTGAAGCTGAAGAAGTTCTAAGTTTTGACAACTTACATATATTTTTTTCCCTTGTCAACACTGCTGTGAGTATGGCTATCCATTACCCCATAGCTCAGGCAATACTCTAAATTATCAGTATGATTAGATTTTTGAAACATTTTTACTGTTGCAATTATGAACAATAGCATGATTAGTAGTTTTATAGGCAGGTGTAAGTAAGTATTGATTGTGGCATATGTAATTTGATTAAACAATGATTTCTGCAATCAACTGTACTTTTTATGTCTTCGGATGCCTCTGAGAGCCAAACTTCTAAGTGCTGTGGAAGACTCAATATTTAACAAAATCTTAACATTTAAAAATTACATTTTGATCATCTCGATTTAATGAAATGTGGAAATAACTCTGCTTATTGAGGGTAGGCGCTTTTTATTTTCTGATCTGGGCATATTAAGAGAAATTATTTTTTAAAATTTTGATGGCTACAGTGAATGATATTGCAATAAATAAGTATCATACTTAAATTCCTTTGATTTATTGATAATGGAAGAATCCAGACACCATTATAAGTGGCTTCCAGCAGTGGTTTCCTAGGGCTCAAAGGCAGTGAACTGGACCTAGTTTTTCTCTCCAAGTTTTGACTCCGCTTCCCTGGAACTCTGTGGCCTCCAAATGGCTCCCTGTGGGTCTGAAGGGTCACACCCATTGGACAGGAGCTTCTTGGTACCTCAGATTACCCCACGTACTCCTTGGTACTGACAGATTAGTGATTCTTTCTATTGGATGGCTTAGTTCAGCATACACCCTATTACTAAGGTCCTGGCAATTGGCTTAAATAGAATCAGATCTCACTCCCGGTCTTGGGAATTCTCCAGGACAAATCATATGGCTGAAAGGAAACCTGGGGCTCCTCCCAAAGAGAGGAAGTATGGTTGCTTGCTGTAGGTCATGTCTGTCATTAAAAAGTGTTCATATTTCCTTTACATGGTTTCATATATTAACAAAAAACCCCAAATGCCTACCGTATGCCAGGTACTTGCTAGTAAGTCATGAAAAACAATGACTTAATTTTGGGTTCTACCTTCCAGGAGCTTTCAGTCTCTAGGTGAAAAGTAAGTTCAACAGTGAACAAATCACTTAAAAAGCTAACGAGGCTCACATACCTCACAAGATCACAAAGTTGTACTATTTTACAGAATGACAGATGATTTGAGGATCCAGAAAAGGTTAAGTAATATTCATTCAGAGCCTTTTCTGTAAAAGGAGTGCAATTCCCCGTAGGAAGATGCCTACTAAGAATGCTTGTTGTTTTTACACTCTAATTAGCATTTTGGTATTTGAAATAATTTCAGGTATTTGAAACTTTAACATTTTGGGGGCACATCTAATTTCCGACTAATTGCAAATAAATGAAAGATGACAAAAGTCATCTTCATTTCTCATACACATAATAAATATAGAGTTTACTTCACATCATACATTTCAAATTTTAAAAAAATCTACATTTCATTTTTTCCTTTCTCCTGACAGAGTCCCTGATGCCAATTTTTAAATGATACTGCATTATGCATTTTAAAACGTGTTTTTTTCTTCTCCATCCTGGGAACACAATTTATCCTTCAATTCCAACTCAAATATAGATCAAATGTAAATACAAAAATTAAATTATACAATATCTAAGCCTTTTAGATGCAATATATTCATTATAGACCCCTTATCCTAGTCCACGAACAGCAGGTACAGGGCCAGCCCCTCCTTATCCTAGCATCTCTATTAGCTATCATCCTTTCTGACACACTGCAGATGTCTCTTTGTTGCATTATCCCTTTTCCTGCTTTTCTGCTAGGCATAATGTTTTATGGAATCTCTGTATAGTAGAATACAAGCCTGAGAAAATAAGTCAGGATTATGTCCATGGAGGTTGCAATGGGGAGAGTAAACAGCTTTGCTCTTTAAGATTCCCTTCTGATGAATTCTTGTTCATGCAGAAATATCCTAGTAGCAAATCATGTGCTCATCTCTTAGCCCACAGAGCAGACAGACCCCTGGGCCTATCCAACAGGTAGTAAGGATGCACGATGGCATTCCCTAATGAGCAGCACACTCTTAGGCACCTAAAGTCCAGATAAAGAACAGCAGAGCTGTCTGGTTGATAGACTGGATTCTTAAAACTCTGATTTCTTGGCTCAGAAACTCATTTGCAATCACTGACCACAGAAACAGCACTTGTGAAAATTGCCTTTGCTAGAGATTAGATCTAACTGGGGATTGCAAGAGTACCCCCGAGTCTTTGTAAATGAGAAGTACACTTGTCACTTGAAATGCTTTGTTTTGTTCTGTCGACTGCAAGAAAGCAAACCTATGAAACTAAGTTTGCCTGAATTACACTCTTAATAGAATTTTTAACTGAGAGTAATTATAACAAAAGGAACCTTATGGACAGGGTGGTGCTGGGTAAGATATCAACCATTGGTAGGCACCTGGGCCTAGCTCTGGCTGTCCAGGATATGGTGCAGGAGTCCCCTCTGGATAGTCTACTTTTCCCCTCTTTTGTCAATTTACTGATATCCTAAGAATCCCATAAAAGGTGTCAACAGGCTGATCGCCTATCAAGGCCAGTTATTCTAGCTACCATCCTAAACTGAATTAACCCATTCCTCTCGCCATTCTGAACACCCTGGCTCAGTCATCCATACCTTCAGGTTGCATGTAGGACCAAGCATATGCTACTGGGTGACGCGAGAATTCAGGTGTCTTGTCTGCTCTTTGTAACACAGCACTTTCAGCATGAAAAAGTAGAATAAAAGATGTTCCCACCTAATGCTTGATCTCCCTGATTGGCTTCCAGTAACAAACACAAAACCAAAGTGTGTGTTTGTCCTAACTTTCACGAAACAGAGTATTTCAAGTTGTGTAATATTTGGAGTAGTTGGAAAGGACCTGTACCATTTCCTATGAGGTTTTCAAGACCTTGGGTTCTTGGCTATTCTCTTTTCTCTTTCTTTAATGGCTTTAAATGTTATTTATAGGTTAACAACTAACTGGATTTTGGTGGGTTGTTTTGTTTTTTAATAACTATAGACCAAAACTGTTTTCAGAGTTTCAGATTTCTATCCAGTTCATTTTGGCTCTCGAACATTTAAGAGCACTAACTCAGGATTCTCAGATTTACCCCCCTTTCCCACCCACTCTGAGTAGCCTTCCTAATCTTATGTGGCTATCATCCTCATAGCCTCTCAAGTTATAAACATGGGGTTCACTTTTGACTTTTATTTTTCCTTCAACCCCAGCACTGAATCCATCACTAAATTTTGCTATTGTTCCTCTAAGATATATATATCTAAGAGGAAGAATATTTATACAGACACACACACACACGTAAATATATACACACATGTGTATTTTATGTCTTATCCACACATGTGTTTCTACTTACTTCATTACAACACTACTATCAGCACACTCTCTAAGCCAGTGACCTCAAAGTGCCATCAGCATTACACAGAGGCTCTTAGAAAGGCAGATATTTGAGCCTCCTTCCACTCTGAGACCCTCTGAGTCACAGAGGCTGCTTTCAGGCAACAGGCTTGAGCAATGAAAACTTGATCAAGGCAAAGGGGCCTGTGTGAGACCACTTGGCTGAATACAGACAGGCTCATCAGGAGATCCACCTCAAGATATCCATAGGCGCTCACTGACCAATGGACTGTTTACCACCAGGCACAGTTCCCTAAGTCCCCATACCTCCTCACCTTCCCCCTTTAAAACAGCCCCACCTACTGCCCCATTGCAGACAGTTTCTCCTTTGCTATCCTTCCCATGGATCCCTTGCAGGGTATTCCAAAAATTTCTATCTCCTTTGCTCTGCCTTGCATAAATCCTTTCCCCACAGGTACCACCAGCTTCCACTCCACTGCTGCCCCACATCTGGGGGCTCTCTAGGTGGTCAAGACAGACACCACATGAATTAGAAACTCTGGCCGGCAGGGGGGTGTTGGGGTGTGGAATAGCAATCTGTGCTTTCACAAACGCTCTGGATGATCCTGCTACCTGCTGAGGTTTGAGAACCCCCTTCATTAACCATCCTATTTCACTTGACAGCTAAAATCAACTCTCAGTTGGTCTTCCTCTCCCACTCTTGCCCCTTCCAATTCATTACCTTCTTAGTAGACAAATTAATTATTCCTAAATTTGATCCAGTCACTCCCCTGCTTAACAGTTCTCAATGACATTTAAATTCACTCCGAATAAAATTTACAAATGTTTTAGCATAGCCTGCAAGGGTCTTCATGCTATGTGTCTTAGCAATGGTTCTGACCTCTCCTACCACCTCTCTCTCCCCTCTCGCTTAGTCACGCCATTGCCACAGCAGCCTCCTGACCTGCTTGGTGGATCTTTCCTATTCCTCACACTGCTGGCTTCTCATCTGGGAGGGCTCTCTTCACCTCCACTACTCTCCCTGCTTTATGCCTCTTCTCACACTTTCAAATCACCATATATACATCTGTTTACTTGTGTCTCATGCACCTCCAATCCAAGACCATCAATTTTGTGAGAATAGCGACCATGTTTATTTTCCTCTCCCACTGTGTACCCATTGCCTCCTGAGATGCTTATCATATCACAGATGCATTAGAAACAAACAAAAACTTGTTAAATGGCTAATCAAATGCAATTTTTTTCCTTAATATTTTATTTATTTATTTGACAGAGATCACAAGTAGTCAGAGAGGTAGGCAGAGAGAGAGGAGGAAGCAGGCTCCCGGCAGAGCAGAGAGCCCGACGTGGGGCTCGATCCCAGGACCCTGGGATCACGACCTGAGCCGAAGGCAGAGGCCCCAGCCCACTGAGCCACCCAGGCGCCCCTCAAATGCAATTTTTATGAAGGACAAAATACACAGCAAATAAAAAAAAAATAAAATTGTTGTTGATTTTGGTTCTTAAAAATTGTGGGCTTAAGAATTTCCTAGGTAATATCTGGAGTTGGCAAAGCATGGTTGGGATTGTTTTGTATGGACAAACTACACAACGCCAGGAATTTAACACCGGTACAGGGGTTATGCTAGCAAAAGGTAAATACACCTATATAATCTTGTGGGTCTTATAATTAAGCGCTGAGAAGTTCACATGCATAGCACAGACTTTGATTCTCTACCTTTAGTTCAGGCTGATTCATCTTTGTATCCCACAGGCAACACCCATTCAAAACATACTTTGGCTATGTCAGCCAGGTTATGCTACTTTGATTCTGCTTTTGATTACTACCCCTTGAGATTACCAGCTGAATTTTGTTTATTTGCTTGCTCTGCTTTCATGTTCTCTTTTTGCTCACGAGTTTAGTATGCTTTAAGTTCAGCATAACTTTAGCTTTTTCTTTGCTAAAAGAAAAAGTACTCAGCTCTTATCCCAGCCATGGCTTGCACTGGCTGGTTGGCTCCATCCATTCTCAGATGCCGGATCACAATCCTTTGGACCCAATCATTGTGTGAACTCACTTGGATGGGAGATCTCAGGAGAGGGAGAACTGGACAGGTATAAACAGAGCTAGGCCAGAGCAATGTGCAAATGAGGTAACTGGCCTCTGGTGGCCTCACCAACCCCCACTCCACCCCCCACTTATGAAAAATCCTCTCTTAGAAACTATGACCCAAAACCCCCACCCTATGACATTAATTCTGTATTCTACTCTCAAGAAACCCTTCTCTCAATAATTTCCAAAGTGCCTTCTAAAGGTATGGATTGATAAAAGCAAACAACACAATACCCATCTTTGTAAGAGATATTAGAAGGAATTTTCTGAGATGGGGCCTGTGATCATTCATTTTATGTACATGGGGTACCCAACCATTTGATTAAGCAGTATTTTAGGTGTGTCTGTAAGGGTGTTTCTGAATGAGATGAATATTTAAACTGGTATAGTGAGTAAAACATATTGCCCTCCCTAATGTGAGTAGGTCTCAACAAACTTGAATGCTGAAATACAACAAAAAGGATGAGTCAGAAAGAATCCTCTCAGCCTATCTTTACATTAGAACATCAGTCTTCCCCTTACTTCACATTCAGAGTGGAACTTACACCATTAACTCTCCTGGGTCTCTGGCTTGCAAATTAGACATTTTGGGGCTTCTCATCCTTCATAGCTGAATGAGCCATCTTCCTATAATCTAACTATCTATCATCTACTCCATTGGTCCCATTTCTCTGAAGAAACCAGAATAATTCAGGAACCTGCTGGACCAAAGAAAATCACGTATTTGTATATACTGTAATATTTATGAAGTTGGGATGTTCTACCCAATTTATAAGTCTTGCCCAGTGTAGCCACCCACCACACCACTGCAGGAAGGGGCCTGCTGCAGAACCTCTTGAAGCATAACCCTCTCAAGTACACCTGAGCACAGAGGCCCCACAATGCCCTTACTTCTCCAACTTCTGCTGCACTGGGTTCCAGGACCCCAAGCACCAGACTGGGGCATGACCTGTTTAAGAACCCTTTCAGGAGAGGAGGAAAATAATGGGATACATGAGTTGCTGAGCTCCAGCTGGGTTTGGCTCAGCCAGGGTGGATGGACCATAGTTCGTGTTCTTTACTGTCTGTGAAGATTGGTAGATTTATTTAAATTAATAGTAATTTTAAGTAGGACATTGTAAATATTATGAGAAGCACACCAATTAATGTTGAACCTAAAATATTAAGAAATGAAAAAAAATGTAAATGGCAAGAAAGCTGTTAGGTAACATGGAGGCGGGCCCATTCCAAACAGAACCTCAACAACTTCTGCAGAATATAAACGATAATCAGACAAAGCCACTCAATGACTGTGGTGGAACAAGACAAAAACAAGGCCACTCCGCAACTGGGTCTGAAACTAGACAGAAAGAAGGATACTCTGCAACCACAAATATAACTTCTCCCTTCTTCAGTTCTCCAAAGTGCCTATTATTTCTCTTTTAAGTGACAACTCTTGCTTAGCCTTTATCTCCCCATCCTCTACACAAAAATCACAAAGGTGTACTATCATCAACTTGTGTCTATTTCCTAAGAGGGCCCAAGCCAAACTAGTCATTTCCCTAAACCTCCTGAAAATCACCCATCTCAGCTCCAAACATATAATAAATGACATCGAAACTCCTTCATCATGAAGAGGTTTTGCTGGCAGGAGCAAACTTCATGCAACTAAAAGTTAAATAAACCTAACTGTGTCTGACTACAGATGACCAACTGATGGTCTCTGGCTGGTGCACTTTGACCTAACCTTGCACAAGGAAGTGGCCACTTACTCAAGGTTATGTTTGACCGAAGAGGAAGAGGTTATGGATGTTAACATTGCAATTACTCAGAGAATCTCAGTAAAATCCAAAGTGACTCACTAAAATGTTCTAAATGAAAAAAAAATACATCACCATATGAAGAAGAAAAGAAGAAAGAAAAAAGAAAATCTGACCAAGAGAAGGATCTTTTAAAGTATTAGCATGGAACTTGTTTGTTAAGCAATTCAAGCCTCAGGCTAAATAAGATCATTCCTGTAAGAGCTGAGTATAATACCCAGTACAAATTCAAAGCACACATTTATCATCATAATCATCATAACCATCACTCTTACATTATTATGGATTATCAATCCCTGTAGATGATTTTAACAGGATGCATGCCCACATATATATCCACACAAACATAAAAACAAGAATGCTTGCCAGACTGAGCACATCAAAAGTCTGTCCATTCATCACATGAACAAAGGAAGGGGATAAGTAGTACTCACGTTGAGCTGAAGTTCATCTGTCCACTGCCCAATCAGGCGGTAACCAGGGTTGGTGGTGTTCGTGGTCTGGTACTGAAAGATGTCGTAACGCCCAGGAGCATCCCCATTTTTGTTAAACATTACTGGGGTGCCTGCACTACCTGAGGAAGACAAGAAAATGCCAGATTTTATAATCAAGATTCCGTCTACCTCTTATGCCTTGGCTGATGGTCTGGAGACCTGCTGATAAGCAAGGTAGCTAGTAGATAATCACATTGTTTAATAGGTTCCCCCTAAATGGGCAATGGATAACCCCATGGGCAAATCATCACTGTGGCCTGTGGATGCTTACTAGAGAAGGAGGGCAGGTGACCTACCTCCCCCTTTCAACAGTTCTATATCTCAATATTTCTTGATATTTTATGCTAATCTTCCCCCCTTGTGGAGAAAATTAAATGCATTATTTCCCAGAGACCATCTAAAGTTGTATTATTATTTTAGTTTCCACTTAATTATCAAATGTGGTTAATAAAGAATCATTTCAAAAATAATACATTTTTTAAAAAAGAAATCTAAGAGAATTAAAAAGCAACTAAACCAAAAAGTTTACTTAAATATGTACTTGGATATTGATCACATTTGAACATATTTATTGCTGACCATGTCTAATTTATATAACCAGTCTAAAATGCTTACCAATGTACATGGAAAGTATTTAATAATTTTTTTTTCAATCTGCTATGTGGGTCTTCTTTAAAATGTGGGTCTTAATTGAAACCCATTATTTTGGCAGAATTAGACACTGAAGTCAACTTAAAAAGATGAATACATTTATTTAGAGAGAGAGAGGGTGTGTGTCTGTGTGTAACCTTTGAAAGTTAGATGTGAGTGAAAAGCTCCTTAGTATTAACCACATGGACCAACTGGCAAATCATACACAGAGAATGAAAGATGTGGGTTTGGGTTACTTTCAGCAACAGTTATAAAGGATTCAAGAGTTGGCAAACTGAGTGCTGTTTCTCTCATGATCCCTTGGAAATAGGATGAACACCACTGGCCTGAAGGTATGTGACTGGTATCTGTACTCTAAGTTAATACTGGATTGATATTTCGCAGAGGAAACGATCTATTTTCTGTCTTTTACAAGGAAATTAAGGATCATTTATAAGCTGAATCACTAAGAACAGAAGTTCATTTTGCTATTTTTTGTTGGAGAGGGGTAGGGTAAATTCAGATAATGAGCATGAAGCTCTTTTGATAATTTTCATTATAAATTTAAGATGACAGAGTTCTGCATTTGATTAGCAAAGTCATTACCTTCTGCAGAAGCTGGGCCAACATGGTATTTGCATCAATAACATGCACAGGGTGGGGGGTGGGGGATAAAAGACATGTTAACTGGAAAAGAATAATCAAGCTTAAAACAGGAAGAAAAAAAAGAAAAAAAGCACCTATACTTAGGGAAGCAGGCATGGTGCTGAGTGACCACACATGAATAATCACTCAACACAAGAACAGAGTTAGGAAATGGGTCCAAACAGAGTGACAATATATTAGGTCATCAGAGACATACAGAATTGCAATCCTATGCTGAAGCTTACCTCTAGTGGAAGAGGGAATTCAAAATATAGGCAGGATACAGAAACAGCTACAGAACTCCATACCATCCTACAACTGCCGAGCATAGGATTTTATGATACTTTGTTATTGAAAATGGAAAAAAAAAATGGAGCTTATAGTAGTCTCAGTAGTGGCTCCCCAAATATTTCCATATCCTAATCCCCAGAACCTATGAATGTTATCATACGAAATGAGAGATTTCTGGAGATATGATTAGGAATCTTGAGATGGGAGAAAACGATCTTGGATTATTTGGGTAACCTTGGAGAAATCATAATGATCCCTCTAGGAACGAGGGAACAGAACTCAGAGGAGGAAGGATTTGTGATGGTCAAACCAAGGAGTTAAAGTGACGTGAGGAAAGGTTCATGATCCCAGAAGGCCAAGTGGGCTCTCACAAGCTAGAAAAATCAAAGAAACAGATTTTTTTCCCCTACAGCCCACAGAAGGAACCAGCCCTGCCTTCACCTTAACAAAGCCCGGTGAGACCTGTGTCAGACTCCCAAACTACAGAACTGTAAGATCATAAATAAATATATGTTGTTTAAGCCACTAAATTTATGGTATTTTTTAAGGCAGCAATATGAAACTAATAAAGAGCTGGAGAACACAGAACATCAAACTTGCTAATTTTACAGGTGACAAAGTATACGTAGGTTTAAAAGGGAGAAGTTCCTTGCCCCAGAGTGACTCAGCTAACTAAACTAAAATAGTGCTTAATAACTGGCTTTGGAATCCCGAAGAAGGGGTTTAAATTCCAGGAACCACCTCCTAAGTGTGACAGTTATGTTATTCAGTCTCCTTCAGGTTCTGAATATCCCTGATGCTACCTTTCTCATGGGGTTAGTGAGGATTGAGGATTTAGTGTAATTAAGTATATAAACTGCTTAGTTCTATGCCTCTCATGTAACAAATGCTTAAGAGACGGGAATGATTTTGTTTATTGTTTTTGTTTTAAAAACAAGCTCTGGCCAGTTTTATTAAAGAAAAAATTTGTGTGATTTACTTTTCACCAGCCTGTCCTGGCATGCTTCTAATGAGAGCAGAATCACCTGGATTAATGATAACCAGTGTGCTTACTCTGTAGTATTTCCCACATGCTGTGCCCATCTCAATATTATTACCACTGTAGTGATGATGTACACCAGTTCTAGCCACAGGGCATAGTACTCTATTTCTGATTTCCTCAGAACTGGGCAGTTGGTGATGATGGCATGCTTCGCTTTGCCATGTCTGATTGTTTTGAGAGTCTGCACTTCCCACTTTTCACAACAAGCTGGAGCCTAGGTTTATTGATCCCAGTGGCCTTTTCATCTTCTCCCGGCCACCATCTTCCTGCCTTAGGTGAGGGACAGCCCCACAAAGAGTAGATGCCAAGGTGGCCAGGAGCGAGAATTATCGTCGTTTTATTTGTTGGTATCTCAAGACCAGAACACCCATCTTTAGATATTCAGTCTGTTGTGCACCAAAGTTGTCTCTCCTAATTCATATCTTATTTGAATTTCTCCATTAATGTAAACTTTTTTTTTATTTTCTAAAGATTAGATGAGAGCCCATTCTGAAGATGAGCTGTGATCTATAAACAACATTACTCTGGTCTCACCAACTTGAGTTAGTGGGTGCATCTTCGTGTGGCCAAGGGCACTATTTCAATTTGCTCCTCCTTTGTCTTACCTAAACACTATCCCCAGAGCCCACAAAGGCACCCAATTTTATCATAATAGAAAGCTCTTAAGCCAGCTCTGTATGCTAATCAACATAAGCTTTTCCAGTAGAGAGGTGAAAACACATACACACACACACACAACATCAATAACAAAAACAGCTTTTTAATACTGACTTTCTGCTTTCAGTGAGCATTCTAAGTATAAGGAGAAGAAAGAAAATCTGGATTCCACATGTTATTAGCAAGAAGATGAGAATCCTATCATTTTGCAGGAAGATATTAATATTCATATGCTCACCTTTCTTTTCTTTCACATTGGATACTAGGATTCATGTTGTGCTTTGCTGTAATTCAACAGCTTCTATTCATTAAATAATATGACTTGAGCTTTTCATAGTCTTTGAGAAGAGAGAGCAAGAATATTGGAGGCCTGGGGCTCCAAAGGATCTCTAGCTCACCAGCTAAATATTCATCAAAATTAGACACACTTCCTAATCTTTCTCTCTTCTTACAATCTTTGTTAGGAGAAATGATTCTTGTCATGCCCTTTCCATTCTCATTAAAGTTCATGCTTTAAAAAAAATTAAGGCAGAAGAGCTGAATACTTTATCTAAGTGATGACTTTAATAGCATATTGTGTGGCTTTGACCTTTTTGATGGATTCTATAATGCAACAGGCTTATTATTTCCAGGGCTTTCTTGTGCCATAGCTCCTATTTAACAGCATCCCTGAATTTCTTAAAAGAGAACAAAGGGGATTATGTTTAATGAAGACTTGAAGACTATATTTTTAAAAAAAAATCAAAGAAGTCCAGAAAAGAGAAAGAAGTTATCAAAAGAGAAGTGATCCTCTGCAGAAATGTCCACAGCTATCAGGGCCAGGACACAAGCATAGAATGGTGAAGGAAATAGGGCCCCTTGCCAAGCTAGGACATTGAGAGGAAACCAGATGACAGAAGGTATTTGTCATCAATCTCCTCTACTGAATTAGAGTATCTGAATCAAATTCCTTTCTTCCAGAGCAGAATTTGGGATCTAGATTGCCCAGATGGTGAGAGTCCTTTGCATCAAGGTATTTACTTTTTTCTCTCACTTTACCCCCCATACCCAGATTCCAGAAATGCAGCACTGATTTGTGTTTAATCATCTATTGCTACTCAACAAACCACCCTAAAAATTAGTGCTCCAAATAATGACGACCTGTATTTTGAAATTTGAGCTGGGCTTGGTAGGGACATCACCTCTCTGGTCCTCATGTCAGTGGGGGCAGCTTGAAGCTCACATGCCTGATAATTGATGTTGGCTGTCAGCTGGGATCTCAGCTGGGGCTATGGCTGCCATACCCTCATATGGCCTGTTTGAGTTCTTGGCTTCCTCCCAACATGCTAGCTGTTTCCATAATACTAATGTTCCAAGAGTATCAGGCAGCAGTCCCGTTACTTTTATGCCTCAGAAATCACATGGTGTCACTTCTGCATTAGTCATAGGCTCACTCAGATTCAAGGGGAGGGAACCTAGATCTTACCTCTCAACAAAGGAAAGCTAACCTCATTTTTCAAGAACACATGAGATGTGTCTTTCTTACAAAACATAGCACAATCTGATTTGTTCTCTGGAAACTAACACATGTAGATACAGACACATTTCAGGTTAACTACTTTCATGATACAGCAATTCTCTAAGATTAGATATGTGGATAACAAATTTGTTAAATTTACATCTGCAAGTAGTGATATTGAGTTGGATGGGCCAACACAGAGATAACTAAATCAAATTTAGGCTCAGGTCACTGCATTCATTTGGGATGCAGGAAAAAATGGCTGTAAGTAATGAAGAAAAAATTAGCCATCTTTTCTCTTGGTGCATAAAAGGAGGTTAAGTACTTGGTGAACCTGTAACAATACTTTCAGGGCATTTTCTTACTTCCTAAATTGATGCTTTGGTAAATGTGAATTTCAGAGTTATTAAATTGTATACTCTACTGGTCTGGAACAAAACTCCCAGGGGTACAAAAACTTCAAACTAAAGTAACATAAGAGCACAATTAAGCTTACTGAGACAAAGAAAAATCAAAATCCTCCATAAAACGTGCAAAAAAGTCTCCATTCTGTCAGCAGGAATGATGCAGTAAACCCTTCTTCTCAGACACTTAAATAGTAGTCAAGGGAGAAAGCTGTGGAGTTAGGAACCTAGGGACCAAGTATGTAGCATCATCACTACATATGTGTCTTTGAACATCATTGTTCTTAATTTCTCTATGAATTTCCTTATCTATAAAAAATTAAGGAAAACAAGAGAATCTAAACAATTTTGTGTTTTGAAATTTAAGCCAGCCAATACAAGTGAAGTACATAGCACAGGTTTTGGTTCATAGTAATCATTTGAAAACCCTTTGTCCAGTCCCTCCGGCTCATCAGCGGGAAAGACAGTCTTGACTAAATGAGTCTACAGAAACCTAGAAGAGTCAGGGAAAAGTCACAAAGAACATTTTTAAAATCAACTTTTTCGTTAGTAGGGTAAAAATGGCCAAGCACATCCACAGACCAGAATGCAAAACCACAAACTGACCATAACACATATGATAAGCAGTTCTGTTTGATAAATAATAGAGTTTATATGCATTTAGTTCTGGGGAATTATGTATTTTAAGATATTCTTAGAATTTGGAAAAAACAACAACAAAAGATTATTTGTGGTTAAACTGTTTTTCTGGTTTTATATACGGTCATTTTTGTCTCCATCTTAACTAAGAAACTATTAGTTCCAAAATTGGATATGGTTCCCCTTTGTCCACCTGCAAGGTAACTCCTGAATGACTGACGCAGTATTGTGAGCTTAAATGGATTATTATTTACAAGAAGAGAAGATGATTTTTTAAACCATAACATAATAATCTAATTCAGGAAATAAACATTGATTTAATACTATTTGAAACATATGCAATTTTAAAAAGTTCTCACAATCAACAAACTAAAAGGCAATCTACGGAATGGGAGAAGATGTTTGAAAATGACACATCCATTAAAGAATTAGTATCTAAAATATATAAAACTCAAGACCCTAAAAATAGTCCATTTTAAAACTGGGCAGAAGACATGAGCAGACATTTCTCCAAAGAAGACATACAGATGGTCAACAGACACATGAAAAGATGCTCAACATCACTCACCATCAGGGAAATGCAAATCAAAATTTCTCATACCTGTCAGAAGGGCCAAAATAAAAAAAACTCAAGAAACAACAAGTGTTGGTGAGGATGTAAAAACAAGGGAACCCTCTGGTACTGTTAGAGGGAAAGCAAACCGGTTCAGTCACTGTGAAAAACAGTATGGAGGTTCCTCAAAAATTAAAAATAGAATGACCCTATGATCCAGTAATCTCAATATCGGGTATTTATCCCAAAATACAAAGACACTAATTCAAAGAGATACATGCACACCTATGTTTATATCAGCATTATCGACAATAGCCAAATTATGGAATTAGCCCGTGTTTATTGATAGATGAATGGAAAGAAGATGTGGTATGTATATAGAATGCAATATTTTTCAGCCATAAAAAAGAATGAAATCTTGCTGTTTTTTTTTTAATTGAGACGTGTTTTGCATTTTTTTAAAAATTTTTTAAGGATTTATTTATTTATTTGACAGACAGAGATCACAAGTAGGCAGAGAGGCAGGCAGAGAGATGGGGTGGGGGAAGCAGGCTCCCGCTGAGCAGAAAGCCCAATGGGGGGCTCCATCCCAGGATCCTGAGATCATGACCTGAGCTGAAGGCAGAGGCTTAATCCACTGAGCCACCCAGGCGCCCCAGAAATCTTGCTGTTTGCAATGACATGGATGGACTAGAGAGTATAAGGCTGAGTGAAATAAGTCAGTCAGTGAAATAAATGCTATATGATTTCACTCATGTGGAATTTAAGAAACAAAACAAATGAGCAAAGGAAATAAAGAGACGCAAACCAAGAAACAGAACCAAGTGACAGTTACAGAGGGGAAGTGATGGCGGAATGGGTTAAATAGATGATGGGAATTAAAGAGTGAGTATACTTATCATGATGAAAAGAATAAAATAAAATGACAATTAAAAAATTCTTCATTGTCCCATTAATGCCCTTTAGTATAGGATCAATCAGTGTTCCCATATTACATTAATAGTAATGTCTCCTTAGTCTCTTCAGTCTGGAATAATTCCTCCTCTATCTTTATCTTAACTTGGAAAGTCTTAAAGAGTACCCATCAGTTACTCTAAAAAACATCCTTCAATTTGGATTTCTCTGATGCTTCCTTGTGATTAGAGTGAAGTTACCCATTTTTAGCTATAAGACCTCAGAAGTGATGTTGTAACATTCATAGGGTATCAAAGGTAAGTGATGTCACTAAGGTTCAGTATTGGTGATGTTAACCTTGATTATCTTGTTTAGGTGCTGTCTGTCTTCCAGGTTTCTCCACTGTTAAGCTATTCTTTTTCCCTTTGCAATTAATGTTTCTTGGTGGAAGGTACCATGAGGCCATGCAGAGGCCTTGTTTCTGATCATACTATATCCCAATAATTTTAGTATCCACTGATGATTCCTACTTGGAACAATTAGTAGAGGGGTCCTTGCAAAATGGTGATTTTGCACTGCCATCTATCATTGCATTATACTTCTTCTGCACTTATGTATTCAGTTCGGTTATTTATTTCTATCAGTATGGACTCATAGATGTTTGTTTCATTCTGTTAGTATAATCCATTATTGCCCTCCAATTGGCAAGTGTGGTCTCCTTCAAGTTGGTTCCTGGGCTCTTTCATAATCCCCCTATCAGTTTTTGAGCACTCTCATACTTTCTGACATAACATGATGCTTCAGACTCATCTTTTAACCAGGTGGTGTGTATTAGAGAGGGCACAGACTGCATGGAGCACTGGGTGTGGCACAAAAACAATGAATACTGTTATGCTGAAAATAAATCATCTTTTAAATGTCCTGGCCCTTGACTCTACAGTTATTCTAGACAGCCCTCATGCTTTTTAATGGATAGTGTCTATATAAATAGGATGTGGGTACTAGGTGTCATCTTTTCTACCAGGGTGTCATTGCTCCTAGCCCTTTCAGTGGCCAGAACTAGGCAACACAGACATGTATATATATATAACATACACACATCTATTTCTCTATCTACTTATCTTCAGGCATATTAAAAGCTATGAGTTCTGGTGCACCTGGGTGTCAGTCGGTTGAGCATCTGACTTAATTTCAGCTCAGACCATGAGCTCAGGGTCCTGGGATGGAGCCCCATGTTGGGCTCCATGCTCAGTGGGGAGTCTACTTGAGGTTTCTCTCCCTCTGCCCCGTCCTTCTCCCATAATCCCCCACCTTGCTCAAACACACACTCTCTCTCTCAAAATAAATAACTCAAAAAAGAAAAAGAAAGAAAGAAAGCTATGCATGCAGGTATCTCCTATCCAAACACAACACAGCATTCCTTCCAGTTCTCTCTCATTCTTACTAGTAATTTTTTTTCTGACTGTAAGAAACCTAGCGCTCATTATCTACAATATGCTTCATTATTCTCTGAGTCCTCTTACATACATAAATTATTTTCAGAATTGTGAACCCACAAGTTTACTAGCTATTATGCAATAGTTGTGTATATCTATTTTTGTCTTGGTCTTAAATAGCATATAGTCAAACTGTATTCTGAAACTACCTGTGCTCATTTTTTATTCCTCAAACCCCTCAGCATGGTTACATCACTCATTTGTGACATAGTTAAATTTATTTATTACTCTCTATATTGAATTTTGTGTTATACCTACGTGATGGTTAACTTTCTGTGTTGCCTTAACTGAGATGCCCAGATAGCCAGTAAAATACTATTTCTGGGTGTGTCTAATGAGGGTATATCTGAAAAAGATTAGTATCTGAATTGATAAACTGAATACAGCAGGTGTCCTTCCCCAAAGTAGGGGGGACATCGTTCAGTCTCTAAGGCTCTGGCTAGAGCAGGAAGACAGAGGAAGGGCCAATTCACTGTCTCTTCTTGAGGTGAGACCTGTGCCTTCTCCTGCCCTCAGATACTGGTGCTCCCAGGTGTCTGGCTTTTGGACTCAGATCAGGACTTAAACCACAAGCCCTCCATTTCTTAGGTGTTTACACTTGGACTGAATTACAATACCAACTTCCCTGGCTCTCCAGCTTGCAGACAGAAGGTAGTGGGACTTCCCTCTCTCCATAATAACGTGAGCCAATTTCTGTAAGTTACTCTCTTCTGTATATCTATATATATCCTATTGGTTCTACCTCTCTGGAAAACTGACTAATGCAAGCCACATTTAGTTTATTTTAACTGTTTAGTTTTTGATACGTGATGTGTTTAAATGTTATAAGAGTCAATACTATATGAAAGATACTATCAGAGAAGTGGTATTTCTCCCACTACCCTATTTGCCCATTTTTCCTACCCTTTTAGGTAAACAATTTGTAACAGGAATGTGCATAATCTGGAATGTAGTTACTGTGGCAATTCACAATCATTATTTCAATTGACACAGACACCTGGAGCAATGGTTCCTTTTCTTTCCTCTTCCCCTTCCCACTCCTACGGATATTCACGGAGGAAGAATCTAGCTTTCTGCAAGTATCTTTCTATTTTGGGGAAGAGAAGACAAACCATAGCTCCCAAATATTCACTCATTCATTCATTTACTCATCGTTCATATATTGAATTGGCCATTTGAAGTCATATAAACAACTGGGTTTTTGCAATAAATAATTCAACTACATAACTTAGGAAACACACTATGCCAACACTTAGAATTCCAAAAACATGGTTATTTAGAGACTCACCATTGAAATTAACATTGCGGATATACTTCAACAACTTCTTGCCCCCAGCTTGCTCCATCTCTGGACAGACACCTCGGTAGTCAGCACAGAGATCTTTGTTCATATGATGGAGGGCATGAGCCATTGCATAGACTGCATCAATCACAAACTGAACTTTACCTTCCTGTTCATAGTTGGAATCTTTTCCAATTCTCTCCTGTCCTGCACATTAAAACAAGAAACACACACACAGAAAGATTGGTGTTGAGTAAAATGTCTACATTTGCATTTACTTTAAACTATACTTAAAACAAACAATGTTTTGGGGGATACAATTGTGCAAAGTACATATATACGTTTGGCTACCATATTAAGTTGTTTTGATAGTTTGGTATTTGACTTGGTAGCATTAATCTTTTTCATGTAATAGATAAATTTTAGAAGCATACTCCAAAAGATCACAATGACAGCTTTTGTAATAAGCCAACACACTGATCAAATATAGCAGTTCCATAGAATAAAGGGATTGCTGGGATTAAAGACTGGACTTCAATATTCAAATCTTCAAAGTTCACTCACTCTATAAAGGTGATAGATCAAAAGGAAAATGATAGAAAACAAACTGAATTCTGCACCTAAATTTCAATCTTTTTCTATATACCTACTCCGTCTTTTGTCTGGCTCAGTGTTTGGTATTACTGGCAACTCAGGTGCTCGGGCTACATTTGTTTTTTATTCCTTCCTTTCTTACTCTCCACCCTCACATTATCTAATGAGGAGCCAAGTTCTATGAATTCTAGCTAAGTAATACTTAACAGTTGTAGCCACACTATGAGCCCCATTATGCCCTTCTCATCTTCCATTAGGATGCAATGCTAGATGCCTCTCTTCATCTATTCATTCCTCCATATTCATCTTTCCAAACAACAGAGCTTATCACCTCACCCTCATGCTCAGAATTCTTCCATGGTTCTTCATTGCCTACAAAACAAAATTCAAATTCTTTCCCTTGACAAATGAGGATGCTCATCACTTTGCCCTGATCTGCCTAATAAGAAGAAGTGACATTAAATGCCCTTCACTGTGTTAGAAATGTTATATGTTATTTTTATTTCATTCTTACTTTATGGGTTAAATATTATTTATCCTTACTGTACAGATAGAAAAGGTCAGCCTTAATAGAGATTAAATTACTTCCCAAGACCACTTGGGAATAATCACTAGAGTGATTATGACAGGTCAAATTTGTCCAACTCCAAAGCCCATATTCTTCTTACTAGGATGGACTTACACAAACATTTCCCTATAATTTTTTGTCGTCGTAGTTGTTCCAGACAGGGTGCTCTTTTTTTTCTGAATACTATTGACTCTAATGTTAAGTTACATTTGCTCATGTTCTAGTCTTTGCCAGAAACATCTTGCCTCCTGCTGTCATTCATCACAACCTAATTTTCTCTCTCTGGCATGATACAATGGTTGCCTATACTTAGTCCCTCAATAACATTTAAGGATTTTCAAGAAAAATTTCAAATCTTTATTATAAAATTAATAGTAGCACTATATTTTAATGTTCTACCAGTTTCCCAGAATTTTTTCTTTCTTCCCCTTATGTCACCAAAAGCAAATACAATATTTAATGTTTAGTAGATTCTAAACAATACTTGTATTAAATTATGCATTCATTAACCACATGATACCAGGAACTCTCTTTAGACTTCTTGATCCTTTAGGAAGAATAATTATCCACAGATTGAATTTCACTTTCACAGCAATATTTCCCAAATTGTTTTCTACGGCACACTTCTATAGTGAACAAACAAGAGGAATTCTACAACCCCAAAACTTACCCCTGCAAAAGAAAAGATTCTTGATAGACACTGCATTACATATTTTTAGATTTGTCAACAGACTTTTCCAAAGCACTTAATGTTATGAGAAAAATTATAATGTCTAAGAACAATTTCCCAAATTTGCTTGAATTTGTATTTTTCCTTTTCAGACTACACATTAGTATCTTATAAGGTAGCCACTCTGTTTTATATGGCTATAGAGACATAAGTATCTATCTATACATAAGTATCTCTCTATATATCTCATTTAAATATCAATCAACCTAATTCTTACTGCTTACATGCTTACTGGTTCTTAATGATACCGTTCTGAAGATTCATTTGCTCTATTCAATACTATAATGTTTTTAAAATATCGTGTCTAACACTCTAAATATGTGAATAGCCTTTTGAAAATTGTTTTTCAGGGCACCTGGGTGGCTCAGTGGGTTAAAGCCTCTGCCTTCAGCTCAGGTCATGATCCCAGGGGCCTTGGATCCAGCCCCACATTGGGCTCTCTGCTTGGCAGGAAGCCTGCCTCCCTCTTTCTCTCTCTCTGCCTGCCTCTCTGACTACTTGTGATCTCTGTCTGTCAAATAAAAAAATAAAATCTTTAAAAAAATTGTTTTTCAATTTTTTACTTATTTTGGTGGTAGAGTCTGAGATAGGGATTGGTTTGTTAAAGGGTAAGTTTATATGTATTTTTTGCTAAATACTGACACATTCTCTAGGGTGAGATTATACTATTTGCTCTCCTACCAACAAAGGCTGAGAGTGATCATTTCCTAAGGACCTCAATCAAAGTATATTGTGGAACCTGATTTTATCAATCATATAGATACATGTGAAGCACCTCTACAGTATATTTTCATTTGCAATTTTCATAGTATAGGGGAGGATGAACATTTGTGCATATGACTAAGAACCATTGTATTTATTTTTCTGTAAACTGTTCATAAAGCAACCAACTTTTATAAAACTTGGTCATTTCCTTGTCTATTTTTACAGGCTTTTTAAAATTAGAAACATTAATTCTGTGATTAACTTGTAAGTCTTATTCCTAGTTGGTCATTTTTACTTACTTTCTTTATATACTTCTTTTCCAAATAAAATTTTTAGATATAAAATTTTCTTTCTTTTCAGTTTTGTTATTTTAAATTCAATTAATTAACATAGAGTATAATATTAGTTTCAGAGGTAGAGAGGTCAGTGATTCATTTGTCTTATAAAACACCCAGTGCTCATTACATCATGTGCGCTTCCCTTAAAACCCATCACCCAGTTACCCCATCCCTCCACTACTCTCTCTTCCAGTAACACTCAGTTTGTTTCCTGTGATTAAGAGTCTCATGGCTTGTCTCCCTCTCTGATTTCATCTTGTTTTATTTTTCCTGAGTTTCTTTCTTTCTTTCCTTTCCTTTAAAAATTTTATTTCTTTTTTAATTTAATTTTTTTCAGTGTTCCAAATTTCATTATTTATGCACCACACCCAGTGCTCCATGCAATACATGCCCTCCTTAATATTCACCACCAGGCTCACCCAACCCCCTCCCCCCCTCCCCTCCAAAACCTTCAGTTTGTTTCTCAGAGTCCAAAGTCTCTCATGGTTTGTCTCCCCCTCCAATTTCCTCCAACTCACTCTTCCTCTCCATCTCCCAATGTTCTCCATGTTATTCCTTATGCTCCACAAGTAAGTGAAACCATATAATAATTGACTCTCTCTGCTGGACTTATTTCACTCAGCATAATCTCTTCCAGTCCCATCTATGTTGATACAAAAGTTGGGTATTTATCCTCTCTGATGGAGGCATAATACTCCATTGTATATATGGACCATATCTTCTTTATCCATTTGTCTGTTGAAGGGCATCTTGGTTCTTTCCACAATTTGGCGACTGTAGCCATTGCTCCTAGGAACATTGGGGTACAAATGGGTTTAAGAACCAGGAACATGCTGTATGTTCGGTTCTTTGATGTGCTTATTGATGTTCTCAGGCTAGCACACTCCTTTTATCCATTATATATTCCATGGAATTAGTGTCACTGGATTGCTTCATTCTGCTGTTGTAATTATGCCAACTTTTGTGCACAAACTTGAGCACAGAGGCTGGAATTTGAGGGGAAGAGTGTCAGTTTGAGTCCTTGTCATTCTGAGGTAAAGGTGTGTTGACTTGGCATTGAGCAGGTGGCAGGCAGTGCACGCTGACTTGGGCAGGAGGGTGGCTGGACTGGATTTGGGACCCATAGGCCAGTGCCATCATGTGTGATGTGGATGTGACTGGTTTTGCTCCTGGCCATGAATTCTTTTACTTTTGTTTTCTGGGAAACTATCTCTCCTTCTATTCTGAATGAAAACCTTGCTGGATAGAGTACCCTTGGCTATAGATTTTGTTTTTTTCCATTTAGCACTTTGAAAATATCATGCCACTCCCTTCTGAACTATAAAGTTTCTGCTGAAAAATCCACTGATTGACTTATGGGGTTTCCCTTGTATGCAACTGCTTTCCTTTCTCTTCTTTTAAAATTCTCTCTTTATTACTACTTTTGACAATCTTATTTACTCTGTGTCTCGGTGCAGATGTCTTTGGGTTGGTTTTGTTGAGAGCTTTCTGTGCCTCCTGGATCTGGATTTCTCTTTCCTTCCCCAGATTCAGGTTTTCAGCTATTATTTCTTCAAATATTTCTTCTGCCCCCTTTACTCTTCTTCTGGGATCACTATCATCTGACTATTATGCTTGACAATATTACTGAGTTCTTTGGGTCTATTCTCATCTTGCATATTTTTTTCCCTCTCATCCACTCAGCTTGATTATTTTCCATCACTCTGTCTTCCAGGTTGCTGATCCATTCTTTTATTTCCTCTTGTTTGTTACTTATTCCAGGTGGTCTATTTTTAATTTCAGTTAGTAAGTTCATTATCTCTAATAGGGTCTTTTTTTTTTTTTAGGTCTCCTATCTTTTTGTGGAGGGTCTCATGGAGGCCCTGCACTCCTTTTTCAATTCTAGTGAGTATCTTTATGAGCATTACTTTAAATTCACTGTCAGACTATTACTTATCTCCATTTTGTTTAGGTCTCTTGCTCTGATTTTATTTTGCTCTTTCATTTGGGACATATTCCTCTGACTCATTTTATCTATTGCTGTATCGGTTTCTATGTGTTAGGAAAGTCAGATATATCTCCTGCACTTGAACATAGTGGCTTTATGAAGTAGAGGTCCTGTAGTGCCCCATAGTGTAATGTCTCCATTTCACCGGAAAATGGTGCTTCAGTGGTGTCTCCTATGTGCGTTGCTACAGGGGTGTCCTACTATCGAGACAGAGCTGTGCTTGCCTTCAGTCCAGCCTGTGATGCTCTCTCGTTGGGCAGATGCTGGTGCCTGTGGTGTCAGTGGGCTAGTACAAGGCTGCCTTGGGTTTGAGTTGAGTCAGACCAGGTGTTTACCAGAGATGAGGTAGCACCAAACTGCTGTGCACTTTCCCTGTGTTGTCCCCTGAGAAGATTTATTGGTGGGTGGGGCCTGTAGTCAGGCCAGCTACATGCCCTAGGCTACTGCTGGGGTTGCAGTCAGACTGGTGTGTGGTTATCTTCCCCTCACCTCTCCTTAGAGTGGTGCTGGCCCTTGTCTGGGCTGCTTGCACCCTACCAGGTTTGAGGCACTGCTTTGATGGAATCCTGCCAAGGCATATCTGAGGGGTTGGATTTCACTGTGGCCTCTTGTTTATATCTGGCAGCTGAGAGTCTGTTCTGCCAGTCTTCAGGTTGCTTTCTGGATTATTTATGCTGATGTGTGAGTTCTCTAGGTGGCCACGCCACATAAGGTGAGCCCAGGGTCTTCCTACCCCACCACCTTCCCAGCAGCCTCTCAATATAAAATTTTTTAAAACAAGTTTTCTTTTTTTTAACTTCTAGGTTATAAATTCCCACTCTCAGAACAAAGAAGATTCCACCTATATCTTTTTCTAATACTTGCACAATTTTGCTTCTAAAAGTTAGATATTTTAGGGCTCCTGGGTAGCCCAGTTGGTTAAACATCTGCCTTCAGCTCAGGTCATGATCTCAGGGTCCTGAGATCGAGTTTCACATTTGGCTCCCTGTTCAGTGGGGAGTCTGCTTCTCCCTCTGTCTCCCCTGCTCATCCTCTTTCTATCAAAAATAAATAAATATAATCTTTTAAAACAAATGTTAGATATTTAAGGAGCACCTGAGTGGCTCAGTTGATTAAGCATCTGACTCTTGATTTTGGTTCAGGTCATGATCTCAGGATTATGAGAACAAGCCCCACTTTGAGTTCTGCCCTGAGAGTGGAGCCTGCTAAGATTCTCTCTCTCCCTTTCTCTCTGGCTCTCCTCCCCTACCCCTGCTCATGTGCATGTTTTTTCTCTCACTCCCTCTCAAAAAAAAAAAAAAAAAGTTAGATATTTGATCCATTTCAAATGTATTTGGTGTACAGAGTGAAGAATAAATCTAAATTTTATCTTTTTCCATATAGCTATTCACTTATAACATACAACAGCTTATCTTCTGTCACAAATTTGAGGTGGTGCCTTCATTCTATACTAAATTTCTGTATGTAATTAGGTCTATTTCTGGATTTTAAAAATCAATTTCATTGTTTGGTTTGTCTATTCATGCACCAATGCTAGGATTCAATTTTATGGGGTAACAGTTTTAGAACTGGTAGACTTAGACATTTTTACACAAAATTATTCTTTTCTCTTCCAAGTTTCCTGGTTATTTTTATTTATTGAAATGAACTTTATTAATTACTTATATAGCTTGAGGAAAAAACTTGATGGTACATTTATTGGGTTTATACCATATTTATAAATAAACTAGAACAGATCTTTATGAAGGTGAGTCTCCCTACCTTTTTCTTTCCTCTTGGTCAAGTCTACTTTGCTTCCTTAAGTGTTTAACTATTTCTCAAAATAAAGATTTTGCGTGCTTCTTGAAAAGTTAGCCTAGGTATTTCATCTCTTTTTGCTATTATAAATACAATTTTCTTTGCTATGTATTTCTTATTGGGTTTTGGTTGTATATGTAAAAGCTATTCTTGGTTTTGTTGTGGTTTTATTACTTTCCAACTTTCTATCATGAAAAATTTTAAACATAGTAAAAGGTTGAAAGAACTTTACAGTGAACCCACCAACTAGATCCTTACATTAACATTTTACAATACTTACTTTACAAGGCAATTCATTTTCTCATATTAACTTTATAACCTGCTACTTTACAAATTTGTTATTTTTTATAGTACTTAAAAAAGGCCGTGAAAATATTATGACCACTATAAAATATGTACTATGGAATAGGTTCAGACTAATAATTCAGGAGATTAGTTTCTAACTGTATTCATAGAGACATTTATCCCAGAAAGGATATCTTGAAAAATAATAGCAATATTTTAAATAATATTATTTGTGGAACACTGCAGGCTTTATATCTTTCTTGGAGAATCACCAGTTATATTCGCTTATTTTTAAAGGCTCTATGAAGACTTAAGAGATAAGTTTGTCTTTGGGGCTACCAGGACTTGAAAAATGTAATTCTATATCAAGAGTATCAGAAGTGGAAAGTTCATTACAATGAATAAAAAAAAAAAAAAGTTCAACTTTATTTTTCCTAGTGTCAGAGACACAGCTATTTGCCAACTTGCTCCCCTCTTTTTTTTTTTTT